>NC_068988.1:35822426-35841251 GCF_001194135.2 Octopus bimaculoides
CGAAAACAATACCTATTGTCATAGGTGCCCTGGGAATAACAGCGAAACGGGCTGATTAATACCTAGCTCAGATACCAGGAAACCCCAAAATGGCTGACGTTCAAAAGATAGTGCTCATGGGAACTGCCCATATCCTACGTAAAATACTGTCTATGTGATCTCAAATTTTAAAGCAAACACATAATTTTCTTATGGCTTCTTAAACATTCACTAGAACAAAACTGTACAAATCCAAATATATGGTACCCTAGGCATAACACCTACATGAATTTCTAACTTGTTGTCTCTTGAGGTCTCTGGGTGAGACTTGGATCCAACTTGTCCAAATGCAAAACAAAATTCAAACATAAAATAATAATAATAATGATAATAATGATAACGATAATAATAATAATAATTATAATAATCACGATATTATTACCTCTAGTCTTACTGAAACAATCGTTGTTATTATTTTTCATTTTTTTCGCCATAACTTTAAACGAAAATGCTTATATTTTTATCAAGTTCCTAAGCAATATTGCAATGTGGGCCGCACGCACATACATGTACATTTGTATTCAGACATACACAAAATCAAGTACAGTTATACATATACACAAATTTGATTTTGAAATCATGTCTGTACAACTCATGTCTGTTTGTGTGTCTGTGTGTGTGTTTATATATATATAATATATATGTATATTTATGTTAATTATATATACTTAAATATATATATACATAAAACTATATATATACATATATATATTTATATATATATGTATATATATATATATATATATATATATATATATATATATATATATATATATATATATATATATATATATATATATATATATATATATACCTTCATATATGTAACTATGTATTTCTTCGCCCGAACATGTAAAATTTATGTGGACATATATGTAAATGTAGAAATATTTACAATAGAATACCAGAAAAATATTCCTCTGTTCCATTATATTTTTCTCTGTACGAATGTAAATGAGTTATTTTCTTGGTTGTGTTTTTATTTACTATTTGTTTTAGATTTACGCTACTGTTATCGTTGCTATTTTTTTTGCATCTATATTCCGTGTCTTTGCCAGATATTGGAGAACGTAAAATTCAATTAAAATACTTTGCTTAGATATTTGAAGAAATTTTTTCTTTCTTAAATATAATTCCCATTAAAATGTCCATTAGTGAATTCATGCTTTTAGGTTGTTTATGACATTTTAAAAATTTATTGATACGAAACTAATTTTAGGAGCATTAACTTCAATAATAGAAAATAAAATTCATTTTCTTAAGTTATACATTCTCGCGAGAATAATGTCATTAGTATAATTTTAAATATAAAAAAAAAAATAATTAATAAAATTGTAATGCTCTCTTGTAATATTCAATAAATTCGATATCACTTACCAATATATTTGGTTTTACCTTATTCCGTTTCATTACATTGCTACCATTTTATCCTGGTCAGTAGCTTCATGAAAATCATGTTCATTTTACAGGGTATACGTATTTGTTTTTATACTCGATTTATGTTGTTTCCTTCGTCTGTCTGTCAAACTTATCTACCACTGAATATCCAAGCTAAATTCAAACATATGTATTCAAGCATAAGTATTCCAAAAAGATAGGATTGATATTCAATACATGACACTAATCTGTCATTTTGAGGTTGGTTATAAGAGCATTCACAGATAAAGATGTAAGCAAATTCGATTTTCAATATAATCCAATATAGAAAATACAAAAGGTGTAAAAAAAAAAAAGCTTCCTGATTTTCTGTGCGACAATATGTTTGATGTTTGATATTTTATTGAAATATTTTCAACCAAAATGGCGCCTACAATTTTTCTTCTATACAAATATTACTATACTCAAGAGGGGAAAAAAGAGAACTTTACAATAAAGCTGATAACGGGTGACATACGAATAGTAAGCAAACATATTAACAATAACATTTGACATAGGTGTCAAGTACATTAAGGCAAGTTTAACGATTATGATACTTGCGATTTCCAAATTAAAGACAGCTCAATTACATATATCTCTCCATTTCATTGAGAAAGTTATGAACATTACTAAAACTCATTTCTTCTATGAAGCTGAAACGTTAGATAAACCTATACATTAGAATCTAAATTGAAATCCTCCAATATATTTTGAGTAGAAATAGAAAAAAGAATATTTATATAATGATACAAAAAAATAACATATTCTTCTCAAACTGCTCAAGGCACAATAGACACATTCTATGTACGAAATATACATTATATTGCAGCAGATATATTATAAAAGAAATGGGTAATTATGACGTTCAGGACAAGCTACTGGAATTTGAGGTATACATAGAGACAATCAAACTTTAAATGAGAAAGAATCTACACGTGGATTTATTAAAACGGGTGCGTATATTTTATGTTTTCTGAACTGTTCATTGTTTAAAGTTTGTAATACATACATAAGGCCAATAATGTTGAAGGAATATATATTGAGCTGTGTGTTGTGCATTCCTTCTAAAATGATATTGGGAGGAAAGGACACAAAAGGGAAAATATATTCAGTTACAAACTTGCAAGTTCAAGTGTCTCCGGAGAATAGTGCTTTGGAAAAGCGATATATTACACTCAGTTTAATAATTTTTTTCAATATGTAACAGCTAATGAAGCCGCTGAGCTGGCAGAAAACCTGCTCTAATTCCATGAATAAATATTTTGCATTCATTCTCAGATCGAATCATCCGCTCATTGCCTCCTTCAACAAAATAGAGTTGCAATCAAATGATACACATAAAAAGTTATATATTGTAATCACATCCACTAAACACGTGCAAGAAAATAGAATTCTTACAGCTGCTAGAAGTGCTAGACATAACAATTACTAGCGATCTCTGCTAATCACACATCGGCGTATATTGCATCACAAAAGTATCCGTTTTCTGTGAATGCATCAACTTGCAACTTTTAAAGGTGACCGTAGAGGTGTAATAGATAGAGGACCTAATGCGTGTATATGGATAGAAACACACACAGACACACAGACACACAGACACACACACACATATACGTGGGAAGGGGAGTGCGCATGTGTGTATATAGACTACAGACAGATAGATAATTATACTGTGTGATGGATTGATTGATCGATTGGCTGACTGATTGGTTGAGTGATTGATTGATTGATTGATTGATAAATAGAATCACAATTGCATGCACTATTGTTTACATATGTACTCTCCTCGAATTACATTTACACTCAGACTCAAACACACACACACACACGCACGCACGCACGCACGCACACACACACACACACACACACACACACACACAGAGAGGATATCTAAGATGTCACAGGGTAGAATCAAATCGATTCAGTGGAATCTGTAAAAGATGGTTGACGTAGAATACATATGATGTGGAAGATGATGTTCATTAGACGGTAAGATAATCAAAGAATTCAAACGAGGGCGTTCAAGCGAAATATTTGCACACTAGTGTTGAACTAACTTTTGCTTTGACAACGGCCAACAAAATCGATATTTGTTGCTGTTACTACTGCTGCTGCTCTTAATACCAATACTGTTAATGTTGCTTTTACTGCTGTTACTACTGCTGCTGCCGCTGCTGCCAGTAGTACTTACGATGTACTACACATCTTCCTGTAGATTTTTTCTAAATGGTACTGGCGGTGGTTATGCTATTAATTTTGCTGATATTGTTACTTTCACTTTTGATTCTTGGGTTTAGCTTTCCTCTCAAATTGTCTTTATTGTTGTTGCAACTTCAGTAACCTTTTCTAGTGGAGAATTGTCTGACTGTACAATGTTGATAGCAATGGTGATGAGTGATGGTGGACGGAATATTCTGAATAGCTGTTGTTAATATGGGATAGCTTCTAATACTATTGTTTGCACTATTTGCTTTTGTAATTGTGTAATTCAGTTCCGCTTTAGTTTGCAAATTAATTAATGTTTAATAGCAACAGAAACAGTATTGATACCAAATGGTAATATTTCTAACCCCTTTTAAAATGGGTATTGTTTTTAGAACATATAATAATGCATCATTTACCATGACAGAACCTCTCATATGGACTTTTGACGCATAAAGGCATCCGTGTTTAGAACGCTGTCCGGCGATATCTTTCCGCTACGAAACCACATAATTTTGGTCTGGCCTGGCCTTTCAAAGACAAACGTCTGCAGTTATACACAGTGCCTGTTTAACCGGTCAGCGAAATATATACAAACTGATTGTCTATTCAGCCACTAATTTCGCAAATTGCCTGTGTGCTTATTAAAAATAAAAGATTCTTAGCGACAGGAGCAATATTGTTACCATAAAGTAATATTTATAACCGCTTAAAAGTGGATATTGTGTCAGAATACTTCGATAGTTCCCATGGAACAACATCTGAGAGTTAAATAACACAATATTCTGAGTCCTAACACAACACCCACTTCTAAGTGGGAGATAAATATTAACTGTCGGTATTACAAGTGCTTTTGTCGCAATTAATTATTTTCTAATTAGTCCACAAGATTTGTGTGATAACAATGTCAAAATAGACGCTGTGATTATATGCAGGAGTGGTTATGTGATAGGAAGCTTACTTCCCAACCACATGGTTCCGGGCTCAGTTCCGCTGCATGACACTTTGGGCAAGTATTTTCTACTATTACCTTGGGTCAACCAAAGAATTGTGAGTGGATTTGGTAGGCGGGAACTGAAAGAAGCCTGTCGTATATACGTATACATAAGTACAACTGTACTCCACACATAATAATCAAGTGGTTGCAGTCTGGAGAGTTAGGTGACCAGATGTTGAGATTGATGTGGTCGCAGAATTTGCTTGACAGCCATGACTGGGTTCTCCTTCTTGTGTGGCATGGTTTAGAGTCCTATTGCTAGATTTAGGCTCTTTCAGCAATCACCCTCTTGACTCAGGGCAGCACAATCTCCTCTGGACACTTGATGTAGGCTTCAGTGTTGAGTCTGCGGCTGTGTGGGAAGATGAATGGAGGCATAACGACCCCCCACTTGTGATCACTCCAAACACCATGATGTTGACTGGATGTTTGATTTTTATCACTCTTGGTACATGTCTTCAGATTGCACTGTCCTCAGATTTACATCCAACCACTCTGGAACGTTTTACTGAAGCTTACGGTGCGAGTGCCAAGCAGTAAAGCGTGTCGTTTCCAAATTCCTAGCAGAGTGAATTGCACCATGGACGTGTTTTCTTCATAGACGGCGCCCAACTGACCCTACTATACTGCGTGGTCGACAAAATCAAAAACAAACAATGCACTCACGCGTAATTAAAAACATAAAATGGCGAGTTTATCCTTCGCACCCTGGAAATATATATATATATATATATATATATATATATATATATGTATATATATATATTTCCAGGGTGCGAAGGATAAACTCGCCATTTATATATATATATATAACATGTTAAGGGAACCTATCATATGCACCACATATGAAAGATTACTTCGTGGTAAATAACGCAATATTTTGTGTTCTAACAAACATCCATTTTAAATGGGTGATAATTAATGCTGCTCTTGTAGAACTACTCTCTTCCTATGATTAATAACTTTGGTGGTGTATTATCCTACCTCTACGTTTCCCTATGTAGATGCTTCTAGGTATGTATTGAGTAGTCTGTTTGTTGCAACACCTATTTCATCATGGATGGTGATGTCTGAAATTTTTGAGGTCAACTCTGCATCACGCGCCAGGGAAAGAAGTGTTTTGTCTCAACGTGGATTACATCATTGAGCAATCCCTCATGTCGGGGTGCGTAATTCATAAGGAAGGAATATTTGTTGTCACTAAAGTGTTAGACCTCCACATATCATTTCTAGTAATGACATTATTGAATGGAAGCGTGTAATATATGATGTTCTTAGTAATGGTTTGTATTACTAATTTTAGCGTAAGAACAGATGAGCTGAGGAGAGAAACCAATTCGATACCTTGGGAGCTACTATTTGTGTCTTGCATTATTATATGAACTCTTGAAGGGTAAAAGACAGTGATGAAATCGAAGGCATCGTAGCCCAGAACGTAAAGATTTGTAAGACATTGTGAAGTATTTCGTCCGATGCTCCAGTGCTTGTCAGTCTACCTCTCGTTCATTGTTTTATATAATGCAACACTTCCCACTCAGATAAGAAGTTTTTATTGGTTGTTTAAGACTACAAAAATCGCCGCTTACTTAACATAGAAATTATCACAATTTTACTCATCAAGTATTCCAACACTTGGAAATAGACGGCCGGTATTACTACTTATTCCATATTCCCTATACCAGTGTTGCTACCATCCGATGCAACAAATTCTGTTGTCAGAGTGAGTGACACTGTTACTGCCCACGCTTGTTCGGATTCATAAAGTAGAGATATTTGATAAGTTTTTATGCTTCAAGAGCATGAATATGTAGGACTTCAACGTCGTAAGACATCAGTTTCAAGTATTCCATGACGTCCATATTCTGCATTTCAATTATTCTGCTTCATGGCCTTTTTTCTTCGCTTTTGTGTCGTACTCAAATTGCATAGGATTTCAGTCTTCAAATAGTTTGAGTAATTTCTTCCATATAGCAATGTCGAATGCTTTTCTTCAAATGAAGTATAAAATAGTATCGTGTAGTAGAGTAGAGAAGAAATAGAAAGAATCTAACTTAAATGTCTGGTTCAAATACATCATTACTTAGTGTATTCTAGAATTCCATATCCTGAGACTATTACTACTGTAATTTCAATGTAATTAGCTTTCTTATCATCGCATCAATATTTCATTTCAGTTAATGAATAACATACGTACGATTATAAGAGATGCATTTACAGTCATTAGAGCATAACATAGATGAACATGCGGTATTCAGCCTATCATACTATAGTGAGTTAAAATACATGTGAGGCCATTTTTGGCTTCATCTGTCTGCGTTCGATCGCTATTTTGCAAGCCCTGTTGTGCGGGCGATTCGTCTTTTATTTTCTGTCTATCTGTCTCCCTTTCTAGAAGAAATCGTGTGTTCAGACCAGAAAATAATAGGCAATAAAACTGAATATATTATTTGCATGACCTAGAAAGTTTGCATTTACGAACTGAAAGTGAGCTACTTGAAATAATTTAGCGTGGCACATAGAATGTATTTGAACAACAAAGATGAGTAAGGGAAATAGCAACATAGAATCCGTCCTGTAGAACCTGTACTCTATTTCCCCTAGGCTTTGACAGCGCCACTAAAGTGCTACAAACCGAACAAGAGTACCTAGCATTCTTTAATATAAGATTCGAAATTCTAATCGTTGCTGCGGAGTCGAGGAAGACAGAGAAGCCTGGAGTAACTTATAGGGGTTGCTGCGATTGATATGGGTGATTGAATGCTGGAAGAGGAGGGCGACGAATCAGTCGACTTGTAGAAGATAGATGTGAACTAGTAGATAATTTAAGCAGTGAGAATATATGGAGATGAACAGGTGAATGCCTACCTATGTGTTTATTTCCTTGCAGTTATGTACTCTGTCAGCTCCCCAGTAAGAAATAAATTACGTCTATTCTTACCGTTGCTCATTTGTTATACTTTGTTCTGTCAGAATCTGTTAATATTGGTTTGTTATTGGAGTGTGTTGTTTAGCAGATCGAACATAACTATCGCCAAATGCATCCCAATAGTTACAATTCCGTTTTGTTAGACACCATGTGTCTAAGACTATATCAAACGATATATTATTTTCACATTCTTTTCTCCTTTTCGTTTCTTTGCTAGAAGACGTTAAGAGTGACATGAGGGAGATTTGGCTTTTAATTTTAGTAGGAAGAACAAAAGCATGTCGAAGTATAAATCGAGTGTACTTCTGTGATTAACAATTAATTATATATCCCTACTGTAGAACACGGTGACCTACAATGTTTCACACTGCCTACTTCTAGTTGAGAAATCGAAAAATTATAAGCTTTGTTGCTGTTTTTTTTGCTAATCTTCGTAATGTTTTTAGTAACAATTGTTTCCACGATAAAGCAAGCGTAAATAGACAGGCCAATTTCGTTGATATTTTCATTGACGCACATTCATTAATGCCAGTGTTGTGTTCTTGTGTTTACTATCTTTGCTGCTAGTATTATTACTGTTGCTTTTGTCATTGATGTTACGGTTATTATAGATTTGGTTGCTGTTATTGTTGTCTCCGACGCTATTAAGAAAACTACAACTATTGGTGTTCATGCTGCAGAATTTGTATTTATTGCTGCTCTTTTATGTTCATTTTGTTTATTTACTGATTTTATTACTGTTTCTCATTCTACAGACCTCTTGTGTTGTCGTCCTCGTGGTTGTCGTCAGAGTTGTAGCTGTTATTGTTGTCGCAATATTTCTTATTGTTCTCTCTAATGCTGCTTCTATTGTCAATTCTTATTCTTACTGTTTATATTGTTGCAGTTAATGTTGTCAATGTTGTGCTGCTACTGTTATCCACTCTCTTATATCTCATTGTTTCAGTTACATCGACAACAGAAACTATTGTTCTGATTGGCTCTGCTATTGATTTTTATGTTAATGTCTCTTTAAAAAATGCTGCCGTTATTTTAGTGTTTGTCTTGATTTTTGTTGCCACTCTTTTAGTTCCTGTAGTGCTTTGATGTTCTTTGGATTGCTGATACGATTTTGGCTGATACAGCTGCGAGAAGTTTACTTCAATTTACTTGTTATCCCTGACTTTCTTGATGCTACTATAGCTGCTGTTGCAGGAATTGTAAAATATGTTAAAGATTAACTCTTTATAAACCACTGTTCCTATTTTCTTGCTCGCACACTGTATTATTTTTTGAGATTGACACATAAACGCATATATATATATGCGTGTGTGTGTGTATGTACGTACGCATATGTATTCGTGTGTAGTTAGCATACACTCATATATCTATATCTCTCTCTCTCTGTATATATATCTATATATATATATATATATATATATATATATATATATATATATATATATATATATATATATATATATATATATATATATATGCGTATGTGTGTGTATGTTTTTTATGTATATGTACATACGTGTATGGATGTATATGCCTATATATTTATGAATATTTTGCATACACACATAAAACAGTTTTATTCGAAAGGAAATTATAAATAGAGATCCAAGAGAGTTTTCTGATGATGTCATAGTTCTGTTGAATATAATCTAGTGTTTTGGCAGAAACACATAGAAATTCAGGAAATTCTAGCATAATAATTATAATATTTTGAAAAAATATTCCTTCACTTCATATAAATGAAAATACTGGATGTCCATTTCTAATTCAAACATTCCTATACTTTCACATTAACTGCTTGAATTGTCCCATTAGCGCAGGATTACACTGTTCATGCAGACTGCTTGGATGTATACCAGAGAGACATATGGACACATTTCATGCTATATAGATGTATTCAATTACTCACGCGATTTCGCTTCTCCAAATCGGAGACAGAAATATCTATTCATATAAAAGAAAATCCTATCAGAATTATTTTCTTTTTTGGATATTTGTTGGATCGAGGGGTGAAAGGTAGACTGTTTATAAAAACACCGAGCTAAGATGAGCTTGAAATGATGTTTTTCAAGAACATGTTTTACTTCGTATATACATTTATTTTTTTCTACTAATAAAGAGAAAGCAGATGGCTTAGTAAACATGGATGTGTTCAATTATTAGATATTTCTACGATTCATTTAACTCTTCAGCCTACGTAACTGTAAATAGGAAATCGGAGAATAGGAAATCTCTTCGTTATAAGTATGGCATCACTAAAATTGTCGATGTTGTTATTGTTGCTGCTGTTGGTGATGTTTATGTTATTGATATATTCCCGTTGCTATTGTGATAGTGCTGTTGATGGTTGCGTACCATGAAATAAATTCTAATCTGACAGACTTATGATCCAAACTATTTCAGTCATACCATTTGGTATTTTGTTTTGCAGTCATAATCTATCTAGGAACATTAACCAATGAACACTTCATTGATTTCTCCACGGTGATGTGTAATCTTAAAGTTCTAGAAGGTTAAGGAAATGCATAAAAGCTCCCACTGTTGTAGCTGTTGTTGCTTAGCTTCAGACCATCCCTGTTAGAAGAGATATATACTAAAAGGCGTTCCTGCCGTGACTCTTTCGATTATTTGGTTATCTGCTTATGGTATACTTTCCATTGTTTTCTTTATTTCATAAGGATGTTAAAGTATGATTCAAGAGATATTTCTTTTCTATTTCTACTTCACTGAACGTAAATGAGTTTTTTTTTTCAACCATAGAGGTGTGTACTTTATACACGTTTCGTGGATAGAGATAATCTATAGCAATTTACCTAAAACTTGCTCACGATAAGCGTCGCAAAGACGTACATTTAGGTAAAATAACAGTCATAAATTATATTAACGAAGTATCCTCCGGATTCATAAGTAAACGTGTTTATCACAAATGCAAATGTTACTCTTTCTCCGTAATAGCTAAATAACTTGCCTCTCCATCCATCTCATACATCTACCTTAGCATAGATGGAACTCATATACCTACGTTAGCGCCACACGCCTAATCGGTCACGAAACATTATACTCACTATCAGTTCTTAAATGTAACCTTCTGTGAATCCTATCCCGGTTAATTTTCCCCAGCGACATATAACTACATCTCTAATTAAACAATAAATAAATGAATGGTATCACACTGGAAATTCTCCGCTTCTACTTAGACTATATCTTATTAAAACAAGTATCAACCAACACTGCTAAATCTTATGGTCGTATACAATATAACATTATTAGTGTTCAAAACTATTAATTTTATTTTGTTTCACAAGATGTTTCTGTATTTTCATTCGCTGAAGTAGAAAACATAATGCATTAGCTAGCAAGAGCTAAACCTCTATAAATATTAAAAAGGCAAACTAGATACGATATTGTTATGGCAACGGTAGATGTGATAGCGGCATTCTCATATATGAAGGAATAATTTTAAGAATTTCACACAAGAGATCCTGTAGAGCAAATGATAAATGCCGTTATAATATCAGATCCATATTGCAATATATCATGCTATCTTAGCGTGTTTCATATCCACTTGTTCAAAAATATATGGAGATGCAATAATATTTAAATCTACTTCAAGAAACTTATTGGTTTTTAGTTGTTTAGCCGACTTAAGATCTGTTGTGAATCACTGGTGTATTTTAGAAATAGTAAACCTATGATCATACTACCCAACTATGGAAAATGTGTCATCATAAATATGCATTTGTCTTCAACAATCAACTTAGCAAGCAGAGTCATGTCAGAACGATAATTGTTATTTTACCAAATTCAGATAAAATCCTGAGGTATGTGCAACGGGAATTAAGAAAGAAATTATTTGCAGTTAGCACAAGGCAATACCGATTATAGTCAACTATGCCAGTTCTTGTTAAGTATAATGCTTATAAACATCGAAAGTAATATGGAACTGACAAATAATAACATGCAACAGTGACACTGCCATATCTATCTATCTATCTATCTGTCTGTCTATCTATCTATCTATCTATCTATCTGTCTGTCTGCCTGTCTTTCTGTCTGTCTGTCTCTCTCTCTCTGTCTCTCTCTCTCTCTCTGTCTATCCGTCTGTCTGTCTATCTATCTATCCATCTATCTATTTGTCTCTGTCTGTCTGCCTTTCTCTCTCCCTCACTCCCTCTCTCCTTCTTTCACAGTCTCTCTCCCTCTCGTTTTATATATGTGTGTGTGTTTGTTTTTGTATGTCAATGTGAGTGTGCAGATCTATTTTTATCTTTTTAATCATTTAACATGATTCAATCATTTCACTAAGGCCATGGTGAGGGACAAACATAGACAAAAAGACACACACACACACGCACGCAAACACGCACACTCACAAACACAAACATGCACGCACACGTAGATACATATACACATACACACATACATATAAATTTATATATATATATATATATATATATATATATATATATATGACAGGCTTCTTTCTACCAAATCCACTCACAAGGCTTTGGTCGGCTTCAGGCAACATAGAAAGCACTTGCCCAAGGTGCCACGTAGGGGGACTGACGCCGGAACCATGTCGTTGGGAAGCGAGCTTCTTACCACACAGCCACGCCTGCACCTATACGTGTATATTTGTATGCATGTCTGTCTGTATGTATGTATGTATGTACGTATGTATGTATGTATGTTTGTATGTATGCATATGTGTGTGTGTGCGTATGTGTATGTTTGTGTGAGTGCATTCAGGCATGCATAACACATACATGCATACATATGAGTATCCACAATACATATATGTGTGTATGTGTGTGTGAATGTATGTATGTGTGTGTGAATGTATGTGTGTGTGTGTGTGTGTGTGTGTGTGTGTGTGTGTGTGTGTGTGTGTAATCAGAATAGTAGCAAATATGATGGTAAAAATCTCGCAGAACAGGCACTGACGCTGTGAGTTCTTTCACTAGTTGTTGAATCACAATTTCGAAATATTTCGACATTATTATTCAAGTTAGCAGTCTTAGAAACGTAAGCTACTAAGGTATAAACGAGTAAACAGGATAAACGGACAAGAACAGAAGATAAGAGAAGTACAGCAAAAGAAAATACGAGGTCTGCAGACTGAACGAGGAATAAAAACGCGGTGTGAGAAGAGGAGGAACATGTAAGTGAAACTGACATTTAAACAAAGTAAAAAACAGAAAGAAACAAAATAGAATATACTGTTTGTAGACCAAATGGTAAGTAATGACCGGCGTTCAAGAGAACGAAGAAAAAATACTAAGTGGGAAAAAGATATAATTAGAATGTATTTCAAAGTAGCGACGAAATCAAGAGTTGTGTACAAGTAAGGACAATAGGAAAGACTAGCGTTTGAAAAACCATTTTTTAGAGAAAGAGTGAGGCAGAAACAAAGAGTGAAGAGAGAGAGAGAGAGAGAGAGAGAGAGAGAGAGAGAGAGAGAGAGAGAGAGAGAGAGAGAGAGAGAGAGACAGACAGACAGACAGACAGACAGACAGAGACAGAGATAACATCAATATGAAATGCGTGTGGAATTTGTGAATTGTTAAACAATTAAATTACTCCTCAATAAATTACAGAGGTGATCTGCAAAACTAGTAGTGAATGAGTTTAGTAAAGATTTCCGCTTGAATTCCAAATAGTTGTATTCTTGAGATTGTTAATTTTCAACGTATGCACAAACATTACGTTTACAAATATAGATTCTTTTCTCTGATTCTAGAGATACGTTTGCAACTGATTTTAACGTATATGCTGCATATATTTTGCATAACCTGTAGTCCTCTATAAACAATGTTTAGTTGAATATAGATGATATAATTTATGAATATTGATAAAGATAAAATGCTTTACATCGATAAAATAAAGTCTTCATACATTGAAAGTCTCTATAATGTGTTCAATTAAGTTTATAAGAAAAATATGAATTTGAAATTCAAAATAGCACAAGGGCTCTATAGTGCTGATACATGAATGCATGTATGTATGTATGTATGTATGTATGTATATATGTATGTATGTATCTTCAGTAGTTAATAATTTAAATTCTTACTCCCAAGAAACAGCTGTTTTCTAAAAATGATACAAACCTCCATCTTTGAAATATAGATAACGAAATCAATGTTACATTTTAAACTTGAGAAACGACTTTCATTATTTTACTGTTCCACTTACAAAGTGTATTTTAATGTGCGAACCAGTTGGTTGATTTTTGTTTCAGAAAATCCAAGCTTATCATGACTGACAGTTAGACATTCACTTACAAAATCAAGTGCTCCAATTATTATTGGCTCAAATGTAAATTTGCAATCCGGATAGAGAAGCTGCAGGTTTCAAAGTAGTTGTGCATGATTATCATCTTCTTCTTTGATTTTTTTAAGAGATATTCATATCAGCATGATAGCTGATCTCTATGACGGTTCGTACTTTTTCTTATCTGTCCCAAACAAGATATCCGGCATGTTATGTTTACACTTGACATGTTTTGATAGGAATATTCCAGCAGTATTCATTTTGCTGGTATTTGTGTGTCCATTCAATAACAGTAGGGTTCTCTATATTTATTCCACGACAGTCTTTTTTTCAGAACGGCATGGTTTGATTTTTTTGCAACAACGTCATAGCCTTCGAAGTGTGATGTGATATACCGATCACGAATCCGAGAGAGGCTTCACTTCATATCAATGTTA
The DNA here is from genome assembly GCF_001194135.2 of Octopus bimaculoides. Taxonomy (NCBI): domain Eukaryota; kingdom Metazoa; phylum Mollusca; class Cephalopoda; order Octopoda; family Octopodidae; genus Octopus; species Octopus bimaculoides. The sequence goes on from NC_068988.1 coordinate 35,836,714, forward strand.
CTACCTTCTTCACGTTTACGAGAATCACACCAATGCATGTTTTGTATTGGTATGCTGATCGCTTCACCTTCAGGTCTTCTTTGAGGTATGCTGATTTGTGGTCTTATGGGTGATCACCAAGAAGAGAGTACTTCCTAAGGAGCTCACTTCCAGCACGGCGGATATTGTTTGCTTCACTTTTTCAGAACTAAGTTAATGTATTTACTTTTGCTGCTGCTGTTTAGTAAATGCTGTTGAAAGAGACCATACGAAATTGACAGGCTGTCTGCACTGACCGCAAGCTCCTACCACCTTTATCTTTTCTTAGGTAGAACCTGTCGGGATCACTATTCTTGTGGATATTTCCTATTGATGTTAGAACCTTGTGAGTTGTAATGTCTATGGAATACATTTCTTCTATAGACTATTCAAGTATCCCAAATGTTAGAATCAGCACTGGTACTGCAAATGCATTATGGGATGTTGTGTTGTAAGAAGAGAGTTCGGACTGCCACATTTTTCATAGTCTGGTGTAATATCCTTGGCCACTCTATCGTTATTCACAGTACTTTGGTATGATATACTTTCATCAATGCCAAAGTACTTGTAGCATTCTTTACGTGGGACAGGAGAGATAGTTGTCATTAGAGCGGCCATGCTTACACTGTAAAGCTAGAAAGAAAAATTATGCGATCGGACTCATACTTCGATCAAGTGACCACATTAGTACTAACTATAAGCACGCATGTGCAGAAGGCAATGTGATAATAATAAAGATATGTCATGGCCAAAGCGCGGATAACTCTTGACTACCCTTCGTGTACATGTGTGCGTGTGCGTGCGCGTATGCATGTGTGTGTGTGTGTGTGTGTGTGTGTGTGTGTGTGTGTGTATATACATATGCATACATTTGAAATTTCTGAGAAATACTTAATACAATTTTGAAGGGTATGGGTGATTGTTTAAAAAATTTTGTTTTTTAAAAAATGTTATAAAATCTTTTATCAGGATGTTACTAACCTGTTTTGGGAAGAATTCTTTTCCTCGTATATGAGCGCTTTCGATTAATCTTTTCAAACACACACACACACACACTCGCATATATATATATATATATATATATATATATATATATATGAAGATATATAATCAACTCCTCTAGAAATCCAAATATACCAGTACTATTCGGGCAAATCCTTCATGAAATTATAGCATGGAAATTATAGCATTTTCTTGTCACAATGAATTACTTCAGCTTGGATGAGAGATGAATTTCAAAAACAACATGATAAACAGTGTGTTTTGCATTTTGTATATATTCGGTATTTCCTTTAAGTAATGTACCACTTGTTGTTTGTTGCGATAAGAACTTCCGTCATACTCAACAAGACAGATTAAATATCTTTGTAAATATATTCTAATTTTGGAGTGCATTGACATGTAGTTGAACCCAATAGGCAACATGGTGACACTTGTACATGGTAACTGAGAATATGTGATGTTAACTATCACCGCTTTTATCATATGACGAATGTAAAATTTCGATATTTTGGGCGATACATGTTGAAACTGACAAAGTTATAAAAGCAAGTCTTTCGGATGTTGTAATCAAAGACAAAGAACCCAAGCTGTTCACAGTTATGTACATCTATAATACTTCCTAGTAAATCGCTTGCTAGTACGTTGGAAGATGATCAAAATGCGAGCATCTTTGAAATTCAATAGAGAAAATATCAAATATGAGATCACAAAAGGTATCAATTATAACATGTGGTGGATATGACGAAAAACATGACGAAAAATTTCAAGGCCATACTACTGTTTATATAATTGTACATACGAAATGAAGGCTATCCCTGTTCAGTACAAGAAACCTATAAGCTCTAAATCTACTTGGGTATTGCGTCTTATACGGTATAAGATCAATGAAATAGCGTCCAATACTATTAAGGTTATTATTACAAAAAACACCGTAATTTAAATAATCTGCACAACGAGGCAAAGAAAAGATGACCCTCCGTTGTTTATTTCGATGGGTAGTCCCGCTGCTCGATTTACAGAACAGCCACCAAAATGAAGTATTGTGTAAGTGGTTAAGAGCTCAATTGTATTCCTGAATAATTTTAATCAGATTCAGGATTAATGACAGGGCCGACCCTTTTTAATTGCAGCCCACATACCAATCCATCATGACCATCTAAATTCACTCAAAGAATTTCAATCGAACCAAATTTACAGAAAGCCCATCGTCTTAGGTGCCACACAATGTGATCGAAACTTTTTCTTCAGATCCAAGCAGATATTTATGAGTCCACAAATCACCATAGCAAATGCATCTCATACACTCGGATGGCATCAGCATAGACACACGTATAGCCGATGCGACAATGACATTGATTTATTGTCTTGACGCCGTGTCTGTAAAAATATTTTTAAAAATTTAAGAGCTTAAACTGTTGCTAGTTCCAACACAGCTACATAATATTTTTTACCAATCGTGTGTGTGTGTGTGTATGTATATATATATATTTCCCTTCTTGTTGAATCCAATTTCTTGAATTATCTATTCACACACGACGGATGTCCTAACGCAAACCTGGGAGTACGTAAAATACAACCATATGCGTTGCTTGAAGTGGTAGCACATCTCTTCCTTGTTCTTGAGTAAAAATAGATTTAATTTTTGTTACTCTTTATTGACATTTGAATTGGATAATTAAAAATTTCAAATTGTAATGCTTTTCATTTTTTAAAAGAGAAGAAAATCCTGCAAAGACTTGCAAAAATATTTATGAAGTTTATGGTGATGATCCTGTAGGTGAATCAAATGTCGAAGGTGGTTTGCAAAATTTTAAGCTGGAGAGTTTAAATTGGAAGACCTTCGAAACTGGATGAAGATGTCTTGAAGGCAAAACTCGAAGTACACGCGAATATAACGACTAGAGATCTTGCAGAGGAGTTGGAGGTTTCTGAATGTACAGCTCATGCATAATTAGGGAAGCTAGGATACATTTCTCGCTATAATGTATGGGTCATTCAAAAAGTCTCATAAAAAATTGCTTGGACCGGTATTCAAACGAAATGAAAGCATGTTTTTTTTTTACTCACCTTGCGACTGGAGATGAAAATGGATTATGTACGAAAACATAGCGCGAAAAAGATCTTGGAGTTTGTGTAAGGAACCCCCCAAAACAGCAACCAAAGACGAAAATCCGTGCCAAAACGGTATGCTTTGAGTTTGGTGGGATTATAAAAGCATTACTTATTATGAGCTTCACCCTTAAAACCAGACCGTTAATTTTGATGTGCACTTGTAATGAGCTGACTAATTGGAACCAAAAAAAAAAATAATAATCAAAGAATTGATGCCGGAGATTGGGGTAGTGTTCCAACAAGTCAGTGCCCGATCACATGTGTCTTTAGCTACCGGAACAAAGTTACATGAATTTGGTAAAGATCTCTTACACCATCCACCATACTCTTCTGATATTGCCCCATCTGCCTACCACTTATTTTTCTCTTCACAAAACTGATTGCAAGGAAAAAACATTTAACTATTTAGATAATAGTTAAATGCACCTAGATAACTTCTCTCTTCAAAATCAATCAAATTTTATTCCGATAGAAAATTTAGATTTCCTGATAGATGAGCATTAATAATATTGGAAATTATTTCATTGAATAAAATTTCTCGAACGGTCAATTATTTTTATCCCGTTTTGCATATAAAAAAACAATCGGAACTTTCAGTACAACCTAATATATAAAAGTTTGATAAGTTTGTTTAAAAAACTGCTTCATGTTCCTCTATCAGTTTTGTACAATAGTGATCAAACACCCATTATCCCATTAACTATTTAATTCCTTTTCCATTTCTGCACAAGGTAGTGATGGTAATAAAAAGATTTTATTCTCGGGCTTAGCTGTAGATAATAACAGATAAGAATGTTGTTACAAATGAAATCTCCTTATTACTTATCTCATTATTAAAAGAATCATGCGAACAAAATATAAACTAGAGTAAATACAAAATATAAACTGGTGTAAAATATAAACTAGAGTAAATACACAACAGGAAAAATCAAACATATTAGCTTACTTGTTCGAAGATTTCTTAATACAATATTTGCATGCGTGTCGGATGCCTTCAGGAAACAGTGATGGACAAAGTCATCTCTTATGGATAAAAGATAATATATCCATATGCAAGCAACAAATGCAAACTAACACACATATATTTATACACACTCGCACACTCAAACACCCGCATGCATGTATACTCATTCACACATACCAATATCTAAATATTATTACATTCATTTTTTCCTGATTCTGTGGCAGATGGTGCCATGTTACGGCACCACCTTAAATGCTGTAAGCGAAGATATCGACCCCACTATGTATTTATACATCTATACATACATAAATGTATACATACATGCTTGCGTACCAGCTTACATACATATATACATACATACATACATACATACAGACAGACAGACAGACAGACAGACACACACACAAACATACATACATACATACATATATATATATATACA
>NC_068988.1:35841551-35843607 GCF_001194135.2 Octopus bimaculoides
ATAAAAAATATTCAGACAAATGCATAACAAAAACACCAGGTTTATATATAATAAGTATATATAACACACAGGAAATTGCACAACTAGGCACCACATCCTACGTAAAACACTTTCAATACAGTAACAATAAGAGCATCACAACAAACCACAGCACATAACAAGGCACACAGTGCTGCGCTCGGTAGTGCATTTCAAGTATGTGATAAGAATAAGACTACTTACTAATAATAATAATAATAATAATAATAATAATAATAATAATAATAATAATAATAATAATAATAATGTCAACAGCTTGTTATTCATGAATGACCTCAAGCTTTATGGTAAAGAGGAATCGCAAGTCAGTTCCCTCGTTGATACGATCTATACTCTCCCTGCTTAAACCAGAATGGTGTTTGAACTGAAAAAGTGTATTAGTCGTGAAGAGAGGCAAAGTTAAATGTATGGACGGGCTAGTGATACCATCGGGGGTGGTTATGAAGCAAATAGAAGAGTTGGGCTATAAGTACTTGCGGATATTGGAAATGGATAAATTAATAGAGAAAGAAATGACAGAAAAAATTAAGGTGGAGTACTTGCACAGACTGAGACTGATTCTTAAGTCGAAATTAAACGGACGGAATTACATTGAAGTCATCAACACCTGGGCGATTCCATCCCTGAGATATGGAGCAGGGGTAATCGCATGGGCAGTATACAGAAGGACTAGGACGTTACTAACTAGATATGAGTCACTCCACCCAAAAAGTGACACAGACAGACTTATGTACCAAGAAAAAGCGTGGAAAGAGGACTGATTGGATGCGAACACAGCATTAAAGTAGCAAGAAACAACATAGCATGGTATGTGAAAAATGCCACAGAACCGTTATTATTGGAAGTAAGAGGGTCAGGCTTGTGTAGGATGTATGATTGTAAAGGTAAAGCATTGTACATGCACATAAGAATGAATAAAAGTAAAAATGGGTGGATAAAGCAAGGAATGCATGGCAATTTCATGTGGATGTTGAAGATAAGATATACAGAGAAAAAATGATGGCTGTGGATAACTAAATGTGATTTAAACCGGAAACGGGATCTCTAATCTGTGCTGCTCAAGAGCAAGCACTTAGACCGAATTACATCAAATACAGTACATACGACACATCAGAAAGAGATAATTGCAGAAAGAATATCAGAGACGTCATGACAATATAGCAACAATTGCCCAATGGACAATTTGCAACAAGTATCGACTTGACAGAATAAAAAAATGGTAAGAACATAAACGCGAAGGTTTCATCGGAAATGATAATGCAAAGATCCTGCGGGATTTTATGTTTCAGTGCAACCATGCGATAGAGAATAGGAATTAGATATAGTATTAATGGAGAAAGAAAGCAAACAATGCTGGATCATAGATGTAGCATGTCCAGCTGACAATAAGGTATGCGATAAGGAAGTAAGAAATATCGATAGGTATGACATGTTAGCTTGTGTGGTTAAGTTGTTGTGGTCGCTGAAAAAGGTGGTAGTAGTAACAAAAACTGTTGGATCTCTGGGGACAATCGATAACAATCTTGTGAAGTATATGGAACAAATAGTGGCTGCAATAAGTGTCACCTCGTACCGTACCAATATTTCTTTTCACCTAAAGGTGAATTCTCACTAAATTCTCGAAATTCAACGACGTGTGACTTGTAAGTATCTTTTCGCAACCCAAACGTGATTGCCATAGAATAGAAGCTATCAGCGCTGTGAAACCATACTTTGGTAATAGTTGCAGAAGCATTGTAATAATTTTCAGTGAATATACGTTGCAACACGTTTCTTGTATGAGACAAAGGCCATTAAAATCTCAGATATAACGTATCTTGTTTTCGAATTTTTTGAATTGTTTCATGCCTTCTGATTTATGGTGCATTGTGCTTAAAACATATACTCATGCATGTATACATACAGTTAGGTCAGAAACCAGCATAGTGACAAGACCTTGGATTCAGTAGAAATTAATATATGTGTGTGTGTGTGTGTGTGTGTGTGTGCGTGTGTGTTTATATAGACAGCATGAATA
>NC_068988.1:35843724-35846589 GCF_001194135.2 Octopus bimaculoides
TATATGTATATATATATATTAACAACAATATTAATATATAAACATAAATGCACATGCACACACATCTGTATCTCTGTCCCCCTCTCTCTCCCTCTCTCACCCTCTCTCTCTCTGTATATATGTATATTGTATTCTGTCATTTTACTGTATACTTATGTGTGTGTACGTGTATACATACATGTAAATATGTATATCTTTGTGCATATATGTACATAATCATTTATTACATTTCTTTATATAAGTCCTCACCCTGCTTACACTGAAAAGAATGCCTTTTCTATTCATGAAAAACGTATTAGTAAAATTTGAAGATAAGCACAGATTTTAGTTCCGGTTGAGAAGTTCAGTTATCAAAGCTGACACGAATGGGTGTTATTGTTGCATAGGACCAAAGACGTCCAACTGAACAGTACAACAGAAACACAATACAGAAAGAATATGGTAAGAAAGATATCGGTTTCTGGATGGAAAAAGACTGTTGATAACATTGTTCCTAGCTACTTAAGCGTGTCCAGGAGAAAAATCTGAGACACGTTGCACTGGTAAATCGGCTAGTGTATTATATAATATCAGAAGAAGAAGAAGAAGAAGAAGAAGAAGAAGAAGAAGAAGAAGAAGAAGAAGAAGAAGAAGAAGAAGAAGAAGAAGAAGAAGAAGAAGAAGAAGAAGAAGAAGAAGAAGAAGAAGAAGAAGAAGAAGAAGAAGAAGAAGAAGTATAGACATTAAATCGTTAATTATATCCCAAAATGACACAGTAACCATATTGTTAAGCATGTCGGTTATCTTTGTTAGAGAAAAAAGGCGAATAGCTGCTTCCGATAGCTATATTATTTTCAGACTCCAACAAAACATCTTATCTGAACTATGGAATTCATCCAAATTTAAATAGATTTATATATAATATGGTTTAAAAGCAGGTACAATCCCCTAAAAAAGCTTAAGTACGCTAGTAGTACTGCAACGAAACACAATGCTTTCTAAAGTTTATCACGCTAAGTTATAGATAAAATGTACCAAAAATGTACTAAAACAGAATTATAGATATACCGAGATACGTAGAATCCATTGCGCATATCTCTTGGTCAGTCTAATTGCGTATCTCCTTTTCTCTCTCACTGTTTCTCTCTCTAGATATATGCATACACGTGTGTGTGTGTGTGTGTATATATATATATATATATATATATATATATATATATATATATATATGTATATATATGTGTGTGCGTGTGTGTATGTGTGTGTGTGTGTGTGTGTGTGTGTTCTATTTGTATACATAGGTACGTACACACATAGACACAACCATTTATGTTTCTGTATATGTGCATGTGCTTTCCTTCTTTCACTCTCTATGTCAGTCCGTTAGTTTCCCCTTCTGTGTATATACGTAAGTATATACAAATATGGGTGTGTGAGTGTGTAATTGAGCAGCTGTGTATATATATGAATCAGTTGCTATTTTATGCACAATGCATCGTACATCGGAAGACATGGGACAATCTTAAATATTCGAAACCTTCCTCCTGCACTATGAATATTATTTTTATATTTGTATTAAACATACACTAAGGTTCTCTAATACGTACAAATAAATATCTGTGTACGTATACAGACACAAACACACACACAAACACACATAAACACACACATGCAAACACACACATACTTGTTTCTGCTTGATAATGAATGTACGCAAGCGGATGTGGATGTGTGTTTGTATTTGTGAGCATTTTGTAAATGGAAACTGCGTATCGAATGCATCGGTAAACTATGTATGCACATCGTAAAATCCATGAGATATATTGACTAATTAATGACAATAAAACTAGCAACACTTCTACCAATATGACAATCATGATCATCAACAATGACTATGAAAATCGCAATACATAATCACACACACACACACACTTGATATATACATACATACATACACACACATATATATATATGTATCACACACATACTCACACATATATGTATGCACAAATGTATATATCTATGTATATGTGTGTATATAAATACACACACACACACAGACATATATATAACAATTGAAGCGTGTAAGGTGTTCACTGACAAAATTTCGTGCTTCACGAAATGTTGTCGGTGAACAGGTCGCGGTTTCAAAGGGACGAAAATATCTTGATACAAATTAAATTTTATGTTGAAGTGAATTTAACGGTTTTTGTGTGTTTTTCAAATGACTTATAAACACCTTACACGCTGCAATTATTTTTGTTCCAGCACACGATCCCAGATCAAGTCGCTTGCTATGCGAGTACATCTCCGTAATATATATATACACACACATTTATATGTGTGTATATATATATATATATATATATATATATTTCTATATTTTCTATATTTTCTCTAAATTATATATATATATCATCATCATCATCATCATCATCATCATCATTTAACGCCCGCTTTCCATGCTACCATGGGTTGGACGATTTGACTGAAGACTGGTGAACCGGAAGACTGCACGAGGATCCAATCTGATCTGGCAGAGTTTCTAGAGCTGGATGTCCTTCCTACCGCCTACCACTCCGAGAGTGTACTAGTAGCTGCTTTTACGTGCCACCGGCACGAGGGCAAGTCACACGGTGCTGGCAACAGCCACGTTCAAAATGGTGTTTTTTTTACGTGCCACCTGCACAGGGGCCAGTCCATCGGCACTGGCAACGACCTTGCTCGAATGATATCGTAATGTGCCACCGGCACAAGTGCCAGAGAGGCAACGGTGGTAACGATCATATAAACATATGTATATATGTATATATTCATATATACATACATATGCATATATATATATGTATATATATATATATATATACATATATATATATATATATA
>NC_068988.1:35846895-35847711 GCF_001194135.2 Octopus bimaculoides
ATATATATATATATATACACATATGTATTTTTTATATATTTATTATATATGTGTGTGTCTCTGTGTATATGCGTGAACTATCTTTCACGTGATATTCATATTGCAGTTGAACGCTTAAACAACGACGACGACTATCATATGGCGATCGTGATGATGATGATGATGATGATGTTGGTGGTGGTGGTGGTGGTGGTGGTGGTAGTATTGGTGGTAGTGGTGTACGTGGTGATTTTAGTGAAGGTAATGAATATGTCGATTATGGCGGTGACGATTTCCGTTGTACTAGTGGTGGTTGGGTATCGGTTTTATTCGTCATCATCATCGTCGTTGTTGCTCTCTTTAGTAGGTGGAGATAATAACTGCAAAAATATGAAGAAGGTGATTAAGTGCAATATTAATGGAGTTAACACGCAAGGTTTGCGAAAGAAAAAAAAAAGAATAGATAATTTCAATTATACAGTAAATGCCAAAAGGGATAAATATAAACAAACAGACATTTCCTGGTGTATCAGAGTAATATTTCTTGCAGGTTAATTTCATATAGCAGAATACCTACATTAAATGAGATTATCCACTTTTCCCTTTAGAACATATAGAAATACAGGCAAATACAACAGCAACACCAATGACAATCCCAACATTAAGAATAACAAGGAGAGCAACGGCGACAGCATCATCAGCATCAGCAGCAGCAACAGCAACAACGATTACAGCTTCAATGGTAAACAACATCCACTGACGCCCAGAAGCCAACAACAATCCGATAAAGAGGTATCAATCGTAATCTATTGAAGTACATCTGTTATACATATATGT
>NC_068988.1:35848261-35848905 GCF_001194135.2 Octopus bimaculoides
TGCATACATACATACATACATGCATTCATGCATACATGCATACATACACACACATATATATATATATATATATGTATGTATGGATAGATGGATAGATGGATGTATATAAATATCCATGTCTATTCATATATTTATATTTACGTGAAGTGTGCATTAGGCTTTTTAATATGTTGTTGGATAATGCAAACAAAAGGAACTCTAATGAAGGAAATACGTAATAAGATAAGTAGATAAATAAATGATGTATTAAATGAGTGAAATGAATGGAAGGGGAAAAAAATTCATATCATTAGAAGCATAATTGCACAGTGAAAGCTTCGGAGAAAATAGCATAGTGAAACAGTAGGACAATGATGATGCGGAAGGGTAGAAGGAACTGAAGGATGTGGACGATGTGGATGAGGTTGGTGAGTGATTTTGGTAGAAATGATTATGAAGATAGTAGTGACAGAGAGTTGTTGGTTGGGATAATGTCTGTGGTGTTGGTGATGGCAATGGTGCTGGCAACAGTGGTGTAAGTGCTTTGAATGATGATGATGATAATGATTATTATGATATCTACTGTATTGTTGAAACGTACATTCACGCATTGATGAAACATACATATGCACATCAAGTATATATATATATATATATATATATAT
>NC_068988.1:35851428-35856158 GCF_001194135.2 Octopus bimaculoides
GGATTCCTTGTTTATTATTGGTGTGAGAGTAAGGGGCATTGAGATGGGGATAATAGCAAGTGTAAGGGGTGTTCATGATGCTTCTAGTCCATATGGAAGGTGAATGGTTGAGTTAGGTCTTGTTTGGATTATTTTGTGGGGGAAAAGGGTTTTTGTAGGGTTGGGAGAGGATGTGTTTTGTGTGGAGGGAGGTAGGGGGTATGTGTGTTTGTAGTGTGGTTTGGGATGGTGTTTGTGGGGAGCAGTGGTAGTATGTATTGTTCGTCCTTTTGTGAAGGGGTTTTTTGATTTGAGGTTTACTATGAATTGTGTTTCATAGTTATGGAGGAATTTTTTGTTGTTTTCCCAGTGTTTAAGGGAAGTTAGTTCTTCCTTTTGGCATTCATCTTTCCACAGCTTAATAACATGTTCGAGGGATTGCTCGTTGGAGTGTGTGGTAAGTTCGAAGAGCATCTCATCATCAATTTTTGTGTATTTTTGTTCGTGATTTTGTGATCTGAGTTTTAAAACAAAAATGGTGGTGGTTGTGGTGTTGGTGGTAGTGGTAGTAGTAGTAGTAGTAGTAGTAGTAGTAGTAGTAGTAGTAGTAGTAGTTGTAGTAGTAACAAAAAGAATATTAATAATGGCGCTGGAATCCTGCAGTGGACAGAAGAGGGGCTAAACGGTGATGGACAGGAAGTCAAGAGAGCTCCTAACGATACATGCAGCCCATCATCCACTTGCAGACACTGAACACTTATACGTGAAGTGAGCAAATGGAGGAAGTGGATTGATAAGTGTGGAAGACTGCGTGCGTATCGAACTCGAGAGCTTAATGAGATACCTAACCCAAAGTAAGGAAACCTTGCTAGTGAAAATTAGGAACAAGGAAGCATTGGGAGCAGAAAAAAAAGAGAACATAAAAGGAGTACAAAAAGGACATGAAGAAGAAGGGACTGCACAAGCAATTCCATGTAACCAGAATAGAAGTTGCTCGAACAATAGGTGGGATTGGCTCATGAAAGGGACCCTAATAAAAGAAACTAAGAGCACTATACTGGCTGTGGAGGACCAAGCTTTGGCCACGAACAAGAAGGTCACCCTTAGGAATGAACAAGTGTCTCTGCTGCATCACATCTGCAATAGAGTGGTTGAAACCATTGCCCATATCACGAAAAAATGCCCTAGACTTGCCCCGAATCAGTACAAGTTGTGACGACACGACCAAGTTTCGAAAATGCTACATTGGAAACTGTGCAAAAAGTAGGGGCTAGAGACAGGCAAGACGTAGTAGTAGCACAAACTGCAAAGAGTGGCTAATTCGGAGTCCAGCAAAATCCTCTGGGATTTCCTAATCGAAACATATCAGGTGCTAGAGCATAACAGACCGGACCTAGTTTGTGTTGGACAAGATGCTCCACATATGCCATATAGTTGATGCTGCACTTCCCTTTCAGTGACGAATAGTCAAGTAGAAAGGTGAAAAGATAAATAAATACAACTCTCTTAAGTACGAAACACCCCAGCTATGGAAAATGAAGAAGATGAAGATGGTGTCACTTACTTTTGGGTCCTTGGGAACAGTATCAAGAAGAATATAAAAGAAATTGTAATAGAATGCTCAGTAGAAATATTACAAAGGTTTGCCTCCTTGGCACGTCCAGAATAATCAGGAATGCATCAGATAGCTGAAAAGAACGAATAGCATGATATAGTAAGCTGCAGGTAGTCAGCCCCCTACACATGCAAGACTTTAGGAGCTCTAAGAAAACATGTGATAAAGGGATGATCATAATAATAATGATATTAATAATAATAATAATAATAATAATAATAATAATAATAATAATAATAATAATAATAATAATAATAATAATAATAATAATCTAGGAGTCTTCCAGTTGCTCATGTTGTTGCTGATTTCCTTCACTTCCCTAACTGAAATGACTAGTTATGCCTGTTTTGGACAGACTACTGTTTGTTTCAGTTCTTGTAACTATTCAGCATCCTTCTTGTCTCCGTGTCTTTGCTCCAGATGTCACTCCAAAACCTTTGACTTTCAATCTTATCTGTTATCAACTTTTCATCTGTACACTCGCCATTTATTTCTTTATAGAGTCTCGTCTGATGTACACCGAATAACCTATTCTGGTGGTAACCTTTCATTGTTTGGTCGTATCTTACCATCTTTACTTTCTTTGCAAAGAGGCGCTGTTCCAGTTCCTCCATCACCACTTTCAGGCTCTTTCTTTCAATATTATACTTTCCTTTCAGCGCCCTGTATTTTTGTTCGCTCTTAAGCTCCCCTTTCTCTTTTCAGTCTGACACAGAGATTTCCATCGAGAGCATGTCTAACCCTGCCTGTATTCTTCTTTTCCTCCATGAATATTTTCTTTTATCATTCCCATTATGCTTCTTTTTCTTGACATCAACACCCACGTTTTTTGCTACAACATTACTTGCTGCCTTGATCAAATTATTTGTTTCTGTGATGTTGTTTGTTCTGATGTATTTCAAAATTTCATTGATATTTTTCGTTTCTTGGTTCAATTTCCATCCATCAACCTTTCTAAGGTTGCAAATAATGTCGCTATTGTTCTCCTGTAGTCTTACATTTATTCTGTCGTAGTTCATCTGTCATGTGCCCTTTAGTTTTATTGTCTTCTTTCAGATCATCTATATGTCTGTCATCAATTAAACTACCACTGCTCTTTTCCTGTGCTATGAGATTACTCTTAGTAGTAAGAACTGTATTTTCATTGTTATCACTACTGCTGTTTTCCATGACCCGTCTCTTGAGAGCTTGGAGCTCTACTTCTGTGGACCAACAATTTTTTCTTAATGCTCTAGCTTGATCACATAGTCTCTGTTCCGTGAGTTGAAACAATCCCTTTTCTCTTCAATGATCATACATACGTTGTCGGTAACCCCTAATTTGAGCACCATCTTCATCTACTAGACTGCTCAGGTAGTAACACTTCATGACCAGAGCATTAATTTGCTTGCTACATCTACGCTGTATGTGGTGGTCCCTTTGTGGATATCGACAAGCGGGACCCGGACCAGAATCTCTGAGCCTACTGGCTGTAACAGTGCACTATGTTGAAAATGAAACGAAGAAGATTTGAAGGAAGCCAGGGAATTCAAATGCCAAACGGGCAAAAAAAATGAACTAGTTGAGAAAGGACAATGGGGTAAGTATTTGCGTATGCTAGAAGCAGATGAAATAAAAGACAAAATAAATTACCAGTAGCGAGTATACAAGGAGAGAGATAAAATTAATACAGTGAAAGCTGAATTCAAACAATTGTATTGAAGTAATAAATCCAAGGGCAGTAACGATAATCAAAAATGGAAATGTAATTGTTGACTGAACCAAAAACGACAGAGAAAAACTGAAAATACTAGAAATTTGTTGACAATGTATGGAGCCCATCATCCAAAAGCTGATATCAACCGGTTGTACATGAAGAGAGATTAGAATGGAAAAGGTTTCATTGCTGTGAAAGACTGTATACAGATGGAAAGAAAAAGGTTACTAGAATATTTAGTGAACTGCAGAGAGAAAATAGTAAAGACAGTGAATAAGGAGCCGGTGATCAAATGTGGAATAGGGGAAAAGGATAAGAATGAAATTCAAAGAGAGCACGTTAAACAGATTGAAGAGAAACCTCTACATGGTCAGTTTTTCAAAGTCACTATGCAACAAACTTCTGGGGTTGGCTAAGAAAAGGGCAATGAAAACAAATGGAGAGCCTAATTATAGCAGCTCAAGACCAAGCGATAAATACTTGAGAAATATCCGTGTAGGAGTAGAAGTTGTCAGAAAAATGTTGAGTCTGTGGAAATTAGAATGAGACGGTGGCTCACATTGTTGCAGAATGTCCCAAAATGGCCAAAGGAGAATATCAGAAACGGAGGTATGACCTAGTTGTGACAGTATTACACTGAGAGCTTTATCAGAAATTGGGATGTGAAGCTGGAAGTACATGGTATGATCATCGGGTCGAAATAGTGCTGAAGCTGGAGAAATGCAAACGTTTGTGGGATTTCTTATCCAAACGTATAAGAAGCTAGAAAATAACATACCATACATAGCAATAATAAACAATAATATACAAGCTACTTACTAATTGATCCATTATGTCCGTTTGATCGCAGGATTATGAAGAGAGGGTATGAAGAACAAAGTAAAACAAACCGTTAAAATTTGAAATTGCAAGAATTTGGAGTATGAAAACTGCAAAAGTTGGGCCTGTAATTATTAGTGCATTAGGAACTATAAGTAAAGATATAAACAAATGGTTGAGAGAGATTAGAATAGACCGTTTGTCTCTTAGGGACAGGAACGATTATCAATAGGGGCATAAGCATTTGAATGACTATTGAAAACTTGTGGACACCTAAGGTTACAGGTAATGACCCGCTACCCACATAAATTCTACCAGGAATAAAAACTAACCAGAGTCAAATCAATAATAATAATGATGATGATGTGAATAATAATGATGATGAAGATGATAATGTCTGTGTGTCTGTGACATTACGTGTGACTTCACTGTTGAATGTGATAGTATAATTATTTACATACCGTTAAATATAGCAAGACCCTGGGAAAATTTATCCGTATGTTCGTGTGTATGCGTGTGTAAGATGAAGCAAAGTGTAATGTTTTGTGATTTGGTTGGTCACCATGAAGACGTCGCGGTTAAGAGGCAGAGAATGTATACATACATATATATATATATATA
>NC_068988.1:35856415-35864330 GCF_001194135.2 Octopus bimaculoides
TAAGGCCCGGTGTTGGTGCCTTTACGTTCCTGTAACTTAGCAGCTCTGCAAGACCTATAGAATTATCGGTGTTGTTGAGTTGCTACGTTACGGGGACATAAAGCCACCAACACTAGTTCGTAGGGGAAAACTCACAAACACCCACACATACGACGAGTGTTTTTCAGTTTCTGTCTAGCAAGGCTTTGGTCGGCCCGAGGCTATAGTAGAAGACACTTGCCCGAGGTGCCACGCGGTGAGGCTGAGCGCAGATCCAAGTGGTTGGAAAGTAAGCTTCTTACCACGCAGCCACGCAGTCTAATTACTGAAACTAGACTATATTTTACAATTTGCATGCTTAAACGTCGATGGAGATATTGTATGACAACAGATAGAGATTTAATCATCTGTGTTCTCCTGCAATGAATATAGTTTCTTCTTGAGGAAATAATTTAATTATAACATTTCTACTGTTATTTGTATCACTAATCTACATCTGTCGGGAGCCTATTTGCATTTGATAAAGGCGATTCGTTGAAAGTTAATTGTCTTTTCTAAGAGATCGCCTCAATAGTGTAGAGATAACCTGAGACCATCCAGATAATAGAAATTTAAATTCGAGTAATTATCATTCTTCTGTTCTAATGTGATCGAAATTGTGCAAAATCTGAAAATTATTTTGTCAAATAAGAAGACAAAATAAACATTTATTAGCGTGACATTAATTGTAAATGTAGGTGCTGTTATTGTGCAATTGATAAGATACAGAATTTGTAGCAACATCTTTTATGCTCTCTAGCATCCTATAATAAAACAAATACAGTTCTAACTATACATTGACTGTCACGATATTGATTTGCAATTTTAGGAGAAGGGATAAGGGACAGATCTACTTGTAGGGCACACAGTATTATCTTGTTGGAGAATAGCCCAAGAATGTTGTCTAATTTTTCAGCACGCGCATGGTTGTGTAAAAACAGGTAGGTTGGACATACATTGAAAAGGAGCAACAAAAGCAAGAATTACTATTTTATCTGAAATTAATACTTCAATGGAACGTAATTTGTGATATTTCGGGGCCATACAATGATATGTTATTCTATACACCGCTTTCTCTGTAGTTCTGTACATTCAATATTTGCACGAAGATACTTCTGCTTATCCTTTTCCTCTGCATATGACAACATTAAACTCAACTACCACATTTGTTCACACACAAAACATATTAATACAACTTCAGAATCATTCATGTATTTTACTCAGTGTTTTAATTAAACCATTTACTACTGCATCTCTAGTTGAAGAAAATTTAATCAGTTGACATTCATTACTTGAAATTATTCTTTGTCAGCGAACAGCAACAATAATTTGAAAGACATAGTTGTTGATGTATGGCGCCATATTAATATTGATAAAGCAGACCCATGACACGCATGTTGTGAGGCAAAGAAGTAGCCGTAATACAGAACATCTTCTAACTTATAACATAGACAATATTCAGTTGCTTATATTCATCCCCGAATCCTATGTGTATTGCCTTAGTCTGGACATGTTTCGCTCTGTTCATTGCCTAGATTATACGTATATAATCACTGAGCGTATGGTGTTTGTTATAGCGTCAATAGACAAATTAGAATCTACGAGACTACGCTAGTTACTGTCCCGCAGCACCTATTGTAAGTAGTGCGTAAGCTAGCACAGAACATGGGGCTAGTGAAACTATTAGTGTAACGTGTGTGTCTTCTCTTTGTGTTCGTCTGCTTTGAGTAATAGAGATATTGTTTTTAGAACACTCTTGTACAAGATTTCTGAGATGCTATATCTGATCCATTGATTGAGGGAGTTTCATATGGAGAAAGGATCAATTGAGATTTAGTTTGCTGCAACATCAAACTGACTCCCTTGCACATCCAGTGATTCACTAACTCATATGCCGTTATATTTCATCTTCTATGATGCTGATAACAAAAAGGAGACAGTGGAGTTGTTACGTGCTAGTAATTTTCGAGGACTCATATGTGTATGTGAGTATGTCACCTGCACTTGAAATTGTGTGTACGACGTGTTGGGATGTGGATATATCTTGTAACTACATAGTAAAAAAAAAATTGTTTGAGAGAAACCTATTCATATATGCCATCCAAAAAATATAAAATTCCAGAAGTGATGTCCTTGAGCACTAGATATTATTGGTGACATGAAATGTACTTATCAAAATATTAATCTTTCTGAATGCATCCAGAAGTATTTGTGGTAAAAATGACTAGTAGAGACACGCGCCGTTGATTTTACCGATACTGTCCGTTGTTGCTGAGGCCAACGAATCATATACGCAATGGATAAGTGTAGTCATATGCTTCTGTATTGTGATTTGGAGAGATGAGTGTGTGGCTTACAAATGTAAAGGATAGCACCTTAAGAACGTTCAATGTTATTTTGATTTTGGAACTTGTCAGAGTTGATGAAACTAGTCGTAGATTTGATGACAGCAATTATTCCTTAAACGTGCAGGAGGTGTGTCAGGTTTATGTTTGTACATGTTCTCTGAAAATGTGTCCAATAAAATTATTTGGGGGATTTTCTATTGCTTATTGGTTATCTGATGAAACAAAGGGGCCACAACAATGGTTTAGGCGCAAGAGGGAATAGTTTGTTCTCTTATAGTAAGTTTTTAAAAAGTAACTTTGTTCAGTTATTTATATAGAGGTTGTTAATTGACACGGGCCTTCGTGTTAGAATTCTTATTGAGGATGCTTTTAAATGATCTACATAATGTTAGGTACTCTGTTTTCTAGTTTATACTGGATCTGAATGTTTGCCTACTCTCTATTTTTGTAAGTTTATTTCTGTACTGAGTAGTGTTTTCGGTTGTATGTGGTGTTCACGAATTCTGTTGAGGAATCAACCTGTTGGTTAGTATAAGAATTAGACCTTGCTCTTAGCCATGATACTGAGAAGCAATATATATATATATATATATATATATATATATATATATATATATATATACATTGATTAGAAAGCAAGCAAGCATCAAATTTGATGTGTTAGAAAAGTTTGGACTGGTCCTTCTATAGGCTATTATCTTTAAATTAGTTTCTGCAGCCGTATTGTAACTCTTGTGAACGACTTTATCTGGACATTTCTGTTCACTCTGTTCATTGCCGAGATGCACCTTAACTCGTAATCGGACCGCGGCAATGAACTCCCGAAATGGCCATAGATGTGGAACTCTCTTTCGCTCCTTGGACTTCAACCTACCATGGTTTTTGTGAAATGAAGTATTTTGACATATTTTTAATTGAAAGAAATGAAAACCATTTTTGTTCAGTTAATCAATATTTTCTTAGTTTTGTAGTCACTTTACAAGCTTTATTAAATCATTTTGATAACTTATTTTAGTCGATTGTACATACCTTTTCTTGATTCGCATTTCCATATATTTTGTCTTTTTATGTGCATTTATATTTTTTACCTTCTGTGCTTTTATATATACATTCCTTTTATATGTTGAAGACCAAGGTAATATTTATATATGATCAAATGTATGGAAGCGTAGTGTTATATAAAGTCGTTGACTCGAATTTGATGTTTGTTCTCTAATCAATGTCTTTATTTTGTCTCTGTCTCAATTTAATTTGAGCACTTCTTCTTTGCAGTCCTATATATATGTATTCTTTTTATATGTTTATACACGATCTAATGTATGGAAGCGTGGTGTTATATAAAGTCGTTGACTCGAATTTGATATCTGTTCTTTAATCAATGTTTTTTTGTCTCCGTCTCTTCTGTACACATTGACTCTAAAACCACTATATAAAAAAGCAAGAGCTACAAGTAATCTGAAAGAAGGAAAACAAACTGGTCTTGACAACATCCCACGAGAAGTACTAAATAGATGTGGCTTAGACGACATTATCCTTGAATTTGCAAACAAACTACTAAGTGACAATGTGAAGCCAGAAGAATGGTCTGAGATAGACTTGTTACAACTGCATAAAACCGGAGACCTAAATGATACTGGGAATTACAAAAGGATCAGTTTGTCTCCCATTGTTGCAAAAATAGTCAAGATGATACTTAACCGAATGCAACATAAGGTAGACAAACAATTGTGACCAAATTA
This sequence comes from Octopus bimaculoides, assembly GCF_001194135.2. NCBI lineage: Eukaryota > Metazoa > Mollusca > Cephalopoda > Octopoda > Octopodidae > Octopus > Octopus bimaculoides. The sequence goes on from NC_068988.1 coordinate 35,860,521, forward strand.
AAATGGATTCAGATCTGGACAGTCAACAACATCTCACATTGGTGCACTTAGAAGACTGATAGAGAGAGTTCAGAGCCATAACAGGCAGGCTATCATTACCTATGTAGACTTTAAAAAGGCTTCTCATTCAGTACATAGAGGAATGGTGATAAAGATGCTTAAAGCATATGATATTCCAGCAAGAATTCTGAGAGCAATAAGTAAGCTGTATGAGAACACCAGGGCAAAAAGTGATCACACCTGATGGCGAGGGGTCACTCCTGAAGTCACTCCTGAAGTATTACAAGGCGACACGCTAGCACCTTATCTCTTTGCCATCGCTCTGAAGTATGTAATGCCTAGAACGTACGAGGACACTGAAGAAGAACTGGGATTCAAACTGCATAGGCAAAGAAGTAGACGGCATCATGCAGTAACAGTAACTGACCTAGACTATGCTAATGACCTGGCATTACTAACAGAGAGGACAGATCAGGCACAGGAGATGCTGAGTATATTAGAGCAGGAACCGGGGAAGGTAGGATTGTACTGTAATGCAAACAAAACAGAGCTTCAAGTATTCAACCACGAAATGCCTATGTCATTGAAAGTGAGAGACGGTAAGTCACATAATGTAGTTGAAAATTTCAAATATCTTGGTGCAAATATCATGAAATACGTAAGTCCTCAATGTCTTTCTCGTCGTTTGCGTATTTCACTCGTTTTTTGCTCGTTGTTTACATATATCATGTTATTTGCTCCGTTGGTGACGTCCTGTACCCATATATGCATATGTGTGTGCGTATATATATATATATATATATGTGTGTGTGTGTGTATATATATATATATATATATAATATATTATTTATATAAATATATATGTATATATATTGTACACGTATACACCCATTTTAAAGTGAATGTCGCTAACGTCCCATCCATTAATCTTATGACATACAGGTAGACTGACAATTCGTCGAGACAGTTGACCGACAGACAACTTGCAGACAGGACAAAGAAAATGGAGAAGAATAATGAACGATAAACAGGCAGGGGTAATAAATCTAACATTTTAGATACAACCACGTGAAATGCGCCATGTTGATGTATGGAGGTTGGGTACATTACGTCGGCAAATTGTCTGTCGATGAAGTGTCTGCACACGTACACACATTAATGCAAAAACTAAAACGCTTAGTAAATAACAATTAGTAAATAAGCCCAGTGGAAATAGTGCCGTGAAGAAAGAATATCTTTTCAGAAATTCAAGAACAAAACGCTGCCGAAATAGACTGTAGAGCATCACTGCGCTTGTTAACCAGTGTTGCTTTATTTACGTCCACATAACCCTCGGCTGGTATAAGAGGCAGGAAGAATAAGTGCCAGGTATGAAAATATCCTGGGGTAAATTTGTCCGACTAAACCCCACTAAGAGTTATCCCAGCTTGGCCGCAATCCAATGAATGGAGGAAGTAAACGATAAAATATGAAAGTTAACAACTACGCGAAAGCAAAGCGCAGCTCATACCCAAAGCATACAGAGCTACACTTGGTAGTACACTATAAACACACACACAAACACACACACACACACAAGGCTACTGAATAATTATTATAAATTTCATTCTGTTGTTTCCCTTGCCTAAGCTATAGTGCATAAAAAGCCATGACATATATTCTAATATCACGTTCATTTCCTTGTTCTCAACCCTCTTCAATTGAATTACAATTCTTTATAGCAATACATGCGTTGCAATACGAGTAGATAAAGTCGTTTCTAAAAGTCGACTATATAAATAAATATCATGTCTTAATTAGAAACGGTAGAGTACAAGATCATATGTACTACTAAATTAAAACATCATTTATAATATGTATTGAAATTATCTGCCCACACACGTCAGCGATTTACACATCAATTCTTGCCGATATGAAATTTGTCACATCATTTGTCATGTAACGCATTCGTCATTCTCTTTGGAATTTCATTAGATTTATGCTTTATGAATTTTAATATACCCTATCAAAGCTCAAAGTAGAAGTGATTAATACGTGACATCTGTTTATTTCACATAATACAATCAATAGAACAACGGAATCGAAGCTAATTTACATGATATGTGTAGTTCTTTCGTCTCTTAATTTTTCTCTGAGTCTAAAAGAAAAATAACGCCTACTTTATTATTATATTTACCACCGCCACCACCACCACCTAGAACGTTTGCAGATTGACTGACATTTTGACGAGAGGGTCTTGGTCGAAATGATTGATCTTATACTTCAATGGTACGGCATTTTATACAGTGTTGGACGGCAGCAAGGTTAATCTCGATGGAATTTGAACTCATATAGCAAGTACTGTAAGACATCTTCCGATGCTCTGTTCATTCCGCAAGCAACCATCCTCTTCGTGATAAAAACACCACATTATTTCATGAAGAATTAATCCACTGCTTATGGGAGATTTTTTATATTTTAGCATCGTTTATTATGTATTCAGCTGGCCTTTATTTTTCTTTTATGATATCGGCCTCTTCATGTCCTACATACATGTGCCTAGTGTTCCCGTCAATGTTTTACCTTTTTGACGAAGAAAGATCATTTTCCTATCAATCTCTAACTATGTACCTTCCTTCATGGCAAGTAAATCCCAATTATTATTCCTTAATTTCATTCATAGGGCAACACTGGACATTGATCACCGTGTCAAGTTTCAATCATACCAAATCATTTCGGACAAAGAAAAATAATGTTGTTCACGTTGTTTTCACGTTTCCCTAATTTATATCCTGATTTTCCCTTTCTCAATATAAGGGCCATATGGTTTCGAGTGATTACAAATCATAAAGGCGATAGAGCATCCTCTTCAAAATTTGTCTTTATCCTCACTTATCTAGGTATCGTACTGGTAGGAGCGAGTCGAGTGGATTATTTTAAATGCAGAACCATTTGGAGAGCCATTTTATAGTCGACAAAGGCTGTAAAAAGAACTCCTTATATGCTTTAGTAATTTCAGGTTATTTTTTGTAGCTCAATCGTGCTGATATTCACATCCACAGCTTTCTTTTTAGTAACATTTCTGTTCTTCAGCCTGCAATATTTTTGGTGATCAAATCTTGGTATATTTCATCGGAGATTATTCTTATCAGCAGTTTCTACACAATTGCAAAATGAATTTTAGGCGTAGAGTTGGGTACTTCATTTTCTTTTATTTTGCTTTTCGATACCTACACCCTTACACCGTTAGTTAACAAATACCTTTTTGCTTGTTTTCAGATGGTATCTACTATTATGCTTAAGTAAATTTGTTTATCAACATTTTTATCTACTTTTTTTTTTATCGACTTCAATATCTTATCTGCAACTTTTCCTCATATGCAACTCACCAAAACTCAGTTTTCAAAGATATTGTTCTGATGGAATGGGACTCTTCTAGATTTCTACTATTTGATTGTATCATTTTGGTTTTGGTCTTTCTATTAATAATTCTGAAACCTCTTTCTTTCTTTTTATTAATTTTCAGCTGTATATAAATATATCTATGAGGTGTACGAACAACAAGCAGTTGTATGAGTTTGACGCTCGAGAGAGTGAGAAAGTCTTTTACGTCTCGAGTCAACGGTCTTTATATATAAATATATATCGTTCAAATTTACAGAAAACTAAAAGCACAGACAGGTATAGGAGCAACAAGCAGGTGTATTAGTTTAACGCTTGGGAAATGGAAATATTTTTTGCGTTTCGAGGCGACGGTCTTCGACAGAAAGGGGTAAGAAAACGGATGTATATGTGTATCTCTGCGTGTGTGTGTGTGTGTGTGTGTGTGTG
>NC_068988.1:35864448-35868226 GCF_001194135.2 Octopus bimaculoides
TATTTTCATATATACACGTGTATGTACACATCTGGTGGTGGCATGCAGATGCCCTTGTTTTTCCCCACCTTGAAAACAGATGTTGCATACTTTTTTTTGTCCTGGTATCTTGGTGTAAGAGAAGGATAAAATAAATATCAGGTTTAAAAAGAAATACAGGTTTAAAAAGAAATACAGGTTTAAAAAGAAATACAGGTTTAAAAAGAAATACAGGTTTAAAAAGAAATACAGGTTTAAAAAGAAATACAGATTTAAAAAGAAATACAGGTTTAAAAAGGAAATACTGGGTTGATTCATTCGAATGGAACTCCTTCCTGGCAGTAACCTAGCATGGTTGTAGTCCAACGACTGAGATAAGTAAAAGGTATAAAATATATTCGCTCGGTATAAAATGCAAATCATTACTTTGATTAAGAAATAGTTGTATAGACAGCTAATTTGATCAATGGCTAAATAAATAGATATATATAGGGATGGTAATCACGTTCCTATGCATATAATAGTCGTGTATTTGCATGTTTGTGCTTGCTCGCGTATATACATACATACATAAACACCTACATATATACATAGATCCATACATATATACATACGTACATACATCCATACATATATATATATATATATATATATGTGTGTGTGTGTGTGTGTGTGTGTGTGTGTGTGTATTATTTATTTATTTTATTTATTTTTATTTACATGTAAATATACATGCATATACGTATGTACATACATACTTACACATACACACACACACACACACATACACAACACACACATATAGGTATCTATTCTTTCCTTCCATAAACTTAAGTACCTTTTACTGTATGTTAATGAATATATGTTTATACGTGTGTGTTCTAGTGTGTATATATGTCTTCATCTTCATGAGTATGGTTGTCGGCTATTAATATTCTGCTTCTACTTTTCGTATATATAATGAAATTTTATTGCCCCTCATTCCGGCATTAGCGTCATCATCGATATCCTCACCATCGTCGACCCTTCCTACCTAATCGCTAATACCTCATCTGTTGCCCCACAGTTATAAATACATCATATCACCATTATAAACATACCGCCTAATTACTTTGTCACAATAAATCACCGTCAACATTAGCAGCATCAACATCATCACAATCATCATCGTCATCATCATCATTGCTATCACCGATAGCATCCTACTCCTCCTCCTCCTCATCATCATCATCATCATCATCCTCATCATCATCATCGTTAGCATCCTACTCCTCCTTATCATCATCATCATCATCCTCATCATCACCATCATCACCGCCATCATCCTCATCGTCATCATCATCATCGTCATCGTCGTCATCCTCCACTTCCTCCTCCTCCTCCCCTCCTCCTCCTCCTCTCCTCCTGCTCCTCCTTATCATCATCATCATCATCATCATCATCATCATCATCATTATCATCAAACATTGCTGACATACTCTAAAGAAGCCACGTTACTTTATATTTAGCAATACCACCACTGTTACCATCACCATCATTAAATCCCTCGTTCATACAAATATAGAGACACGCTCTCTCCCCACAAATATACATATATATACATATTCCAGACATACTCTGGCAAACAACACATCTTTTCATTGAAGAAGAATGAAAGGAATTATATCCAAATTAAAGGCATGGCGATGGAAACGAGGCTTGCTCCCGTTTATACGAACTCTGTAATGGGATATGAAGAACAACAACTCTACCAAAAGGTAGAGGAGAACTATAGAACTGGATTTAGAAATTATTTTGAAAAGGTGTGGAAGAGATACCTTGAAGATTATTTTATAATCTGGACAGAATCTCTAAATACTATGGAAGAGTTTAATATCCTCCTGAACAACCTAAACACAACTCTCCAATTTACAAAGGAGATGAGTACTACCAAATTGCTATTCCTAGATATAAGGATAATTAAAAAGAACATCATTAACACAGGTGTACACTACAAAAACATGGACACACATTAATACCTGAATTTTAAGTCGCGCCAACCACCACATGCAAAACGCAATATCCCAAACTGCCTAGCCAGAAGGATTTGTACCATTGTAGTAGATGCAAATATCAGGAACAAACGCCTAAAATAACTAACAGAACAAACGCCTAACAGAATTTTTGCTCAAACAAAAATATTCGTCTCTACTGATGGAAAACGGCACACATCGGGCTATAAATATACCCATACAACAACTAAGGACAACTCAAAGAAGAGAAAAACAGGAAGTCACACTATAACCCATGTCCCCCGAATATCTTCAACGTTGCTAAAGCAAGCCTAACTTTCATTGCTCAAAGCAATGAAATTAAAGATATAATCACAGAACGAGTTTTCGAGACAGCCTAAAAGCTTGAAAAAATTATTACAAAGGCAAAGTTTGACCTTAACAAGAAAGACCAATCATTCACTGTGTCTAAGTGCAATGATAGCTGATGTGGTACATGCCAATTCAGACATACCGACCAGTATATGAACACAAAAACCGGAAAAATGTTCACAAGCACAAATATGAACTGTAAAAGCAGAAATTAAATTTACTGTATCAAATGCCCGAATTGTGAAGAACTATATGTAGGTTAGATTTAAAATGCACTGTCAGAACGTTCACGTGTGAAGATTAGAGAACCAGATGTCTGTGATACAGTAACATGAGGTCGGAAAATATTTATAAAATTTCCATTCTGCAAACTACAGTCCATGTGAAGTTAAGAGAAAAATCAAAGAAAAGAATTTTATTATTAAATTCCAACCCAAGCTAAATAAACAATAATACACATACTTAGCGGTACTGCTTCTACTGTTACGACCACTACCACTAACAACATATAACAATACTAAAGGTGCTTATGATGACGATAGTAGGAAAATACTAGCTAAGTCAAGAGAGGAATCAGAAAAATCTTATTTTGGGGTTTAACGTTCTATTACCACAGCTACTCCTACCACAAACAATAGCGACAACAGCAACAACAACAATAATAAAGGAAAGGAGAATGGTGATGATGATAATTGAAATGTAAAAATCCCTGGGAACTGTAAAAATCCCTGGGAGACTGTGACGCCGAAAACCAAGCACCAATCAACTTAAGTAATTCAGTAAAACCGCACACTGATGGGTCAGAATACAGTTTGCAAAAATTGACATTCTGGAGCCAATACAAATGTATATAAGACACAGAGTCTAGCCATCTCACCACAGCTGCAAATTGTAAAAGTAACTGTCACCACTACTTCGTGAACCTCAAGATTGCATAGTCTAATAGATGAAAGTACTAGTTCAATCAAAACGGACATTTACTATTCTGTCGCTTCATTATATTATATTATCTTATATTATTTTATTATAGGATTGTAAGTAAAGTGTGAAAATCAAAGTTGGAATTTCTTTGAGTAATATATATATACAAAACATATGTGTGTGTGGAGGGGTGTATGTACATTTTAGATGTTTCAGTCATTTGCGTGCAGCCATGCTAGGGCACCCCTTCGAGAATCGTTAGTCGATTCTTTGTTTTTCCCAAAGCTTGTTACTTCTTCTAACACGTCTTTTGCTGAACCGCTTCGTAATGCAGACGCAAACAGGTCCACACCGGCTGCCAAGCGATGGCGAAGGACGAACACAAAAACAAAGACACACACACACAGACACGCGCGCACACATATACACACATACACACACAAACACACAAACACATATATAGAGCGGGACAGAGAGAGAGAGAGAGTGGGGGAGAGAGAGTGGGGGAGAGAGAG
>NC_068988.1:35868567-35878429 GCF_001194135.2 Octopus bimaculoides
GTAGGATTGAGCCCGGAAGCATGTGGTTAGGAAGTATAAACATATGCACACACATTTGTTTTTTAATACTTAGCAGAAGTAAAAGAGTGACTCGAGGTTCGAGTACTTTTTGTGTTTGATAAGTACCAATGTACGAAACTTGGGTAGTGAGTCACTCTGTTACTTCTACTAAATGTTAATAAAACTGAACATATACACGTATTTTCAGTTCCATTTTTCCTGTTTGTATCAACATACCTATACATACATTTGTGTATGTGTGTGTGTGTGTGTGTGTGTGCGTGTGTGTGTGTATGAATGCGTCTTTATGTATCGCATGTCGACACCACCACTACATGCGAATACCACCACATATTCTACTCCAACCCAATCTCATCGCAGCGCTTTCGCTGCAACTACGCGAGCACCACCGGTACTACAATGAATATAATAACAGTGGACAGACTTGCCTTAAGTACTCACCAACTCATAATTCTTTGCTGATCTTCACTAATTTATATATAAGATGTTCTACCTCAACACTGATTAATCCCTTCCTGCACCCAGGAGGAAAGAACATGTAAAGTGCTAGAGGCGTTATTGTCAATGTAAACACTCACTCATACACGCATATGTATTTGTGGCTATTATACACACACACACACAAACACACGTGTTTGTATGTATGCATATACATACATACATACATGTTATTGAATGGAGGAGATAAGATCCGGGCTACATATGATTCATAGCGAGCGAAACCTCGGTGGTGGTAAATATCCAAGCGAGGTGTATACCGCAGGCTGGTCGTCAGGCGACGGGAATCTTAGTTAAAATGTACCTCCTTGGCCTGATATGTAGCCTGCGGGATACACGTCGCTTGAATATTTAAAACTTCCGAGGTTCTGCTCGCTATGAAAAGTAAGTAGCCTGGATCTTAACTCCTCCATTCCTTAACTCTTGCTCGAATACCCGGCAACCCTGGCTGCTGGCAACGAAATATGAAAAAAATCTTTTCAGTTTACCGTACTTCGACGCAAAAATAACCCTAACCCTTTCTCCTCAATAAACCACTATTGTTCTGAAAGCTGTTTTTTAATAAATACTACGGTTGCTTGAAGCTAACTTTCTTCCTATACTTCAATGCTAGGATCTTACACACACACACACCCACACACACACACACACACACACATACACACACACACACACACACACACACATACAAACACACCCGTCTGTGTGTATACATATATATTTATGTGTGTATATATGTATATGTTTAAATATACACGTATATATACACACACATACACATATACATAATATAAAAATGTGTTCGACTTACAATTCGAATGTCTCTGATAAAAAAGTTACTATAAAACCGGTGGATCGACTAAACCACCAAGGCGATATTGGATGACCAAATATCCCATAGCATATACTGCACGATTTGGAAAAAGAAATATATTGAGGTTGTTTCAATATTTACATTATATGTTTACACTGTATAGTTACGCAGACTAATCTGCCAGAGAAAATGGTATATGTATTAGGTCATCCCATATGTTCTGTCCGATTTTACCTTTTTAAAAATAGGATGAAATTTAATAGTATTTTAGAATGTCTAATGGAATTTAAAATTATTTTTATGTATTTGTGTACATTTAAACTAAATAAATATTATTTTACAGAATAATAGTATTAAAATTTCTTTGATTATTACCCTTTGTAACATGGAAGTATCCAAAGAGCATTTGAGGCACATAATGCTTTATGAGTACAAAAAAGGAAACTCTGCAGGCGAAGTGACTCGAAACATACACTCAGTTTATGAGAAAGAATGTTTCAATGAAAGAATTTGCAGAAGATGGTTTGCAAAATTCAGAATTGGAGATTTCAGATTTAATGCAACAATCAATGCTCAAGTCTACTCTCAGAAATTAGAGCGTTTGAACCAAGCTTTGAAGAAACAAAGACCCGCTTTAATGAATCGAAAAAGAGTGATGTTTCATCAGAACAAAGCCCGGCCCCACACTGCAAAGATCACACCACAGAAGATCGAAGAGCTTCGTTGGCAAAAAAATTCCTCATCGATGTTATTCTCCCGACCTTGCTCCTTCAGATTACCATTTGTTTCGTAGTTTACAGAATCATTTGGGGGACATAACTTTCGCAAGCCAGGAGGAGGTCGAAGCTGATATTTCAGAGTTCTTCGCTTTGAAAATATCAATCGCCGAAGAATATAAGGCAGGAAAGGCAAGGACAGTAAAGATGCTAAGGTATTCAAAAGATCAGAGCATCCGAGAAAACCCGCCAAAGGTACGAACAGAGAGGAAGTGGAATGCGGAAGAGGCAGTAAACAGGGCGATCGGAATACTAAGACACGCCGATGTAGTCAGAGCGACGCAAGAAGCAAGAGCAGTATAAAAGAGATGAAAGAGGCAGTGTTACACGAAGTGAGAAAGGAGGAAGAAGAAAGGCGGAATGTACATTTGGTGCAATGTAGTCAACAGGGACAGTGCCTGAGATGGGAGGAATACGTGGTTAGTCGCAGAATCTCATGGAAGGAACTTTGTGCTTGGGAAAGTAACCCGAAGATGCTGCAAGAATGAAGATTACAGGTCAATGCAGGTGATATATTTGCAGCTACATTTTCTCCTTTGCGTTGCACCCCTAAGCCTGTTCTTGATTGTTGAAACAAACTCTCTTGTACCATTTTTACATGACGATGTCAATTTTCTTCGGTCCGAGGATGTTTGCTATTAGCTGTATGAGCTGTGTCAGCACAATCTGAAAGACAGTGTTTCTGATGTCAACCTGTTTAGTAAGTGTAAGATCGGTGGAAGTGAGATTTCTCTTATGCAGTCGCATTCGCGCTGGGCTAGCCATGTCGTCTGAATGAGTGACGAAAGGATGCCTAAGATCCCCATGTATACCTGCATATGTATATATATATATATATATATATATATATATATATATATATATATATATATATATGTATGCATATACACATATACACATTTATCAAAGCTGCATGCTTATGAATGTGTATGCTTCTTTTTCATATGTGTTGTTCATGCTTGCGCCCACTGGGTTCTTTTGTGTGATTGCTACCAATATTTCCTACATTCCTTATCTGGTTCTCTGCTATCGTATAACCATACACACCTCTTATAATCGCAGATCGTTATTCAAAGCTTTCTAAATTTTTGTTTTCTTTTCGTTTCATTTTACTTTATTGTTTTATATATATAGTTTCCTTGGCAGAATACCAAGGAGCACCATGAATAATGAGCAACAAAAGCAAAGACAAAACACAAACCAATCAGAATGAATCAAACAAAAAAATTAAACATCAACAATAACGCCAATATAACCAAGGAGAATAACACAAGCGACAACTAGAATTCCCGTTCTCTGGCTTGATTGATTTCCAAATTCATATCGGCCATTCAAGTACAAATTGAAGCTATAATACTTGGCTTTTTAGGGTTTACCTTATATCCGGATCAATTTCCCCACAATTTATGTTTTATATTCATCAATCACTATGTGGAGGTGTGGCACTAAAATATTCAATATATTATGAATTGTCTATGATTATATTGAATATTGAAATTCATCAATTATTTACGATCCTTTTACAAGAACAAGAATCTTGAACATAAAGAATTCATTCTTATTAATGATCCTTTGTTTTGTTATGAATACTTCTTATTTTTCGTTAGAATTACTGCTTTATTTGTGTTATTCATCCTGTTAATATTGTTATTATTATTATTATTATTATTATTATTATTATTATTATTATTATTATTATTATTATTATTATTATCATTATTATTATTATTATTATTATTATTATTATTATCATTATTATTATTATCATTATTATTATTATTATTATTATTCTGTATTACTATATTATTTAAATAACAAGCGTATATTCAACAAAAATCAATTATAGTGCTACAATATTCTTTTACACGAAACGATATTTTTTAAATATATGAAAGAAATAAATAAGTAGACAATATAACGAAAATACATTGAAAGGAATGTTGTTGTTATTAGACATACACATGCACATACACGCACATGAATATTAATGTGTTTGCAGATGTGGATTTCTGCTTGCATCGTAAAATAAGAGTAAGTGATTCTCTATAGATGTATATATGGTCATATATGTATTCTCGCGCTCAAGTACACATATACACATATAACAGCAAATATAACACACTCAAAGCATGAAATATTTACAAAAATTAATATAAGATTATAACGTTTGGTTATACAAAAAGTGGTAATATATTTGAAAAGAAAGTATGATTGCAAAATTGGAAATATAAGAGGAAAAAAATTATGGCGTTATGTAAAAAAAAAAAAGTTATAATACATAAGTCATAGTATATATTTCATGGGGTATTTCATATTTTTATACACATACTTATTTACGAAATATATCCAAATCATTGCTACTGATAAAGCTATCAGTGTTGCAACAATATGCAAATAGAAAAATTTTTCTGATGTTATTCAATCTAATATCATGCGAGCCAATGACGAAACCAAACCAATACGCAATCGATCTCAACCAAATTTTAGCAACATCACATGCGACCGTCTTAATAAAATGGAGAACGCAATTAATAATATAGTCACTGATATCGAAAACTAGCAATGGTACCAGGTCTATATATTAAACTCAGGCCTTGTCTGAGTTTAATATATAGAACAAATATCATATGAATTCATTATGAATGGGGATATGAAACTACTCTGCGTGGTTTGCTTTGAGAAGAAACTCATAACTTCCAGTTTATCCAGGAAAGCTGACTCATTTAGTTTTGATAAGCCAACACTATCCAGGAGACGCACAGAAAGTAAATATAAACTCGAAAATGTATTTTTTTACTCTTAAACTAGCCATCCATTTTCAACGTGCGCTGTTCCTGGGATGATCGTTGGAGTAGAGTAATCAGGCGCTTACTCCATATGGTATTATCGAAAAAAAGCATCAGTTGACTTTCTGAGTGGATTCTAAACCGAAACTCACTGAGTGCTATGGACAATAATCCAACCATCCCTTTCTTGCTATATATCTAGGACTCCCGCTGGTTGGCTCAACTAAAAGATTCCGCCTTATGCTTTATTTTCCTCAGACGTCCCAATCACATGTCCGTAATAGCGTAGCTGTAACGTATCAATGTAGAGAATTAGCAGACCGACCTGGATAGTTTCGCTGACCTCCAATCTATATACCCGACCGAGTAAAGTTACTCCACAAATCCTCCCAAGGAATATCTCGTGATAGTTTGTCATTGCGTTAAAATTAATTTTATTTTCTGGTAAAATATGCTATTTGTTTCACAATGATGTAACAGTTTATGTAACTAATGCAAATATTTCGTTTTCTAATCAGTACAATTCTCCAATACGAATTATGATAGTGCTTCTGGATAAGCAATATCATTACTTATTTATTTTCTTCTTTAATGTTAAGAGCAATAAAGAAAACATTTCTGAAGAAGTTATATCGTGTACTATCTTCTTATTGACAATAATCTGGATCTCAGAAAGTTTTCTGCTGTATAGTATCAAAATTGTGGCCAAGAAAGTGAAGCAAATACACATTCTGTCAAGCATATGGAGGCATATGGTTTTTGACAGAACACCTTGGATATACATCTGTACTCTTATGACTAATTTCTGTTGAACAACAGGAATAAATACAACAATAACTATATAAACACATAACTAGTTGTTGGAGCACATGAGAGGTATATATAGAAGAATCTGCGAAACTAGGAAATGTAGCTGTAAGATTATATCATTTCAGGACCTTAAAGAGTATCTAAGTAAAATGGTCTAATTTGTAACTGAAAAAGAATGGATACTTCGATCCCTATCAGCTGCTGCGGTTATTATAATCATCATACATAAGGCTCTTTAACTGGAAAAGAAGGCAGCAAATAATAGAATAATTCTCCATTAGGCTCATACAGGACATTGCGTATGTGATTTCATTCTTTTATTCTTTTACTTGTTTCACTCATTTGACTGCGGCCTTGCTGGAGCAAAACCTTTATAGTTTTTTCTTAATGTTTATTCTTTATATTGTCTTATATGAAATCAACTTTCGCATATGGTTATATTTCATCAGAGCAATTTAAATATTGTTCGAACTTGACACCATGTTCAGTCTCTTAACAGATTATATGATAAAAGATAATTATAACTACTTACTAACTATTGTTTTTTTAGGACACACAAGCACACAAACCAATCACACATGTACTCTCTCGCTCTCTCATACACACACAAACACACACACATATATGTAGGCTTATTTGTGAGCATGCGTGTATATGGCTATATGAATGGGTAGTCGCTAATAAATAAATGTCTATGAAAAATGGTTGGGGTTATATCAAAATCCGTAGTCGAAGCAGCAATAGGAAGAAAAATTACACGTACATGAAATGACAGCCTCCACCATTCGTATAGTAGCACTAAAAATATATGAAGCCTGACCGCACGTTCAACAACGCACATTAACGAAATAGGTGGGGATCTGTCCTATGATACGAAGCATGTAACATTAGTAGCTGCACAGCTGCTGCTGCTGCTGCTGCAACTACTACTACTATTTATAATAATAATAATAATAATAATAATAATAATAATAATAATAATAATAATAATAATAATAATGAATGTGATGATGATGATGATGATGATGATGATGATGATGATGATGATGATGATGATGCCGATGACGATGATGATGACGATAATGATCATGATGATGGCTTTACGGTCATAGGGGACATAATTCTAATTTTCTTTTCATTTCTTTTCTTTTTGTTCTTTTTCCGTTTTTCAAAAGAATAAATACTTTGCATTAATTCTTTTCATCTGTCTATGACTTGCATAAAACCTTAGCAATTTGGTTCTGGGAATTACACTGATTCAGTTATTTCTCCAATGATTAAGCTGATTTTAAGAGACTTATTAATCTATAAAATATTTATGAACGAATACTATGTGTTAATTTGTGAAAATAGTCCTTTGTGGAATAAGAATATCAGCCTTGACACTAATACGCTGTTACCCCTTATTCCATCCTCTCGCAGTAGCCTATTTTTTCATTCTCTCTTCTTCTCATTTATCTCTAGTTATCAATCTAGTCCGATTTAAAGAAATAAATTGGATATAGTACTGTAGTGTTTTCTGACACATTCACCTCTGACAGCATAGCCGGTTAAACCTAACTAATTTCTCGGTCTGTTTTCGCCCTGTTCAATGATGCCTAACAAAGTGGCGTAATCCAGATTTTGCGGCATTTTTCACTTGAAGTAAATTGTTTCCTATAATATAATCGAAAGATTCATCAATAAAAATGCATCTGAAACAGCTGTAGTGAACCTTAAACACATTTGCTTTCTTATTTTATGCGAACACCATACTTGGAACGTCCCTATGTTGTATCTGGAAATTGAATTGGATCCTTAACCTACATGCGCTTGTGCATGGGCCTATATTTGCATATATAGGTATATTTATGTGCATGTACATATATATGTAAGTTTGTGGATATGTACCTATATACTGACATTTATATGCGGATGTATTTGTATATGGTATATATACGTATGTACTGGACTCGAACATTTGCTAGTGTCTTGAATGCTAAAATACCGTCATTCAAATGAATCCTATAATGAATTATATATGTGTATATTTGCATGTGTGTGTGCATGTATGCATGTATGTATGTATGTACGAGTGTACGTGTGTATGTATGTATGAATGTATATAGGTAGGTAAATAATTAAGCTCGTTTCGTAACAGGATATCCCGTACTGAATTAAAAACCTTGACACTGATAAACACATGCCTTTTGGCACTGAGTATATGTAGTATGTACAAACATTCGTGGAAGAACTCAATGGTAGACCTCAACGCTTTGTCACTCTCACTTTGCCTGAGTCTTACACTAAAATTTCGTATGTCTGGCCACACAGTTTAAGTAAAAAAATTATTTGATAATTCCGATATGGTAACACGTATGCTCTCATAGTCGAAACTGACGGTGATACACTAACTTTCATATGTAACACATGAAATGAAATTAAGCTTTGTGCATTCTCGTAGGGTTTATCAAACCTTCTTCAGTTTGACGATGCTCCTGGAAGGAGTGTTTATTGCTAAAATCTGTGTTATGCTTGCTTATTAGAGAGTTTTAAACAACATATAACTCAGATTTAGTGCCTTCCAGAGATATATTAATAGGAAGACACGTAACGAAATTTCTGAAAATCTTTGAGTTATTGTCATGCATCTTCAGAAATAAGAAATATGTTTTGTTGGTTGGTATTTAAACTAATGATATCAACTACTCGAAAATATTTTAAAATAAATAGTAAAACGAATTTAACGATATAGAATCATCACTATATGTACTGCTGTTACTGAAGCTATATAATTACACTTGCACTAAAACAAACACAAACAAACAAACAAACAAACACAGACGCACACACTTAGCCACACACACACACACACTTAGCCACACACACACACACATAGACACGCACGCAAATTTATTCAGATTAAAATGCAAGAAAACAGAAATTTCATAGATATGTGATATATGTAATACTTCGAAAAGCAGTTTCGTTTGTAATAGGCATGGTTAAAACTAAACTTCCTAATTAAGATGCATGATTAGTGAAATTTAATTTTGTGTACTGCCTCCCCACCCCCAAATCGTCTGGGATAGGCATTGATTGAAGTTGCGCGTGCGTGTGTATTTGAGAGCATGCATGTGCATGAAGGAGGCTGGTAACTTTGACATGTGCGTGTGTGCATGTGTAGGTGTGTGCATGAGGGGGTATGTGCTGGGAAGTGGTCAGTGCTAGTGTGGTGTGGTGTAGGTACTGGGAAGTGCTAGTGCTAATGTGTGCGGGGTGGTGTGATGTGGTGTGATGTGAACGGAGGTGTGTGGTATGGTGGTGTGGTAGTGTGTGGTGTGGTGATGTGTGGTGTGGTATGGTGACGTCTGGTGTGGTGTGGGGGTGTTGGAGTGTAGGAGAGGCGTGAGTGGGAGAAGAAAGGGTGGGGGTCTAAGGGATGAGGCGGGGTGGGATGGCATGTATAGGGATGGTGGGGTTGGGTAATGAGGGAGGGGTGACGATGAAGGAGAGGGTGGAAGGGAGAAGGTGGGTTTGAGTGAAGAGAGGAAGTAGGTGTCAGAGCAAGAGAAGAGAGGTGGGGGAAGGTAGGTGTGAGAAGGAGTAGTGTGAAAGGAAGAGAGGGGGAGGGTTAGATGAAGAGGGGAGGAGGGTTGAGCCCATGTGGCGAAAAGGAGCGATGAGAGAAGATTAATCATTGCTCACGGCAAAGACGGGAATCCGGATGGCCCCTGTGCAATGACAACCCGAACATAGACAGGTATTGTAAAGAGTGACCGGTAGAGCGGAAATGGCGCGAGACCGGAGTGTCGTTTGCGAGTCTGATGTCTGTATACTTATTTAAAATGAAAATAGTTTTTAAACCATTAAATCATGATATACATGTGGAATTTATGTTTTTCTTTTGTCTTTTAATCTCAATATGCGTTGCTGATAAGGAACGTCTTACTTGATTATTTGTATACATGTACCCTTCTTTCGGAATTTAGCGATTTGGTTTTATTATTTATTATTTATTTTAAAAATATTTTCTAGTAGTTGATATCATTACTTTAAATACTGACCATCGAAAAATATTTCTCATTTCTGATAATGCATGACAATAACTCAAAGATTTTATGTGTATATGCATGTATAAATACATAGACATACATATGCATATATATATATATATA
>NC_068988.1:35878788-35881094 GCF_001194135.2 Octopus bimaculoides
TATATATATATATATATATATATATATATATATATGTATGTATGTATGTATACATGTATGTATATATATATGTATGTATATATACATATATATACATACATACTTATATACACATATATATATATGCATACACACACATACAGACACACACACACACACACACACATATATATATATAAACAAAATAGAGTGAAAAACTACAGAAGACTTACGTTATATGGTTAAAGCATATATTTGAATCGTTATATTAGAAAAACATTATAAAACTTTGTGTATAGTAACTTTGTTTTGGGAGAAATAACCGGTTTCGTATTTTCTTTACAAATTTCTCAAATTGCTTTACCGATCTTGTGTCATCTCTTTGCTATGATTTGAATTATGAGAGTTCCAGACAGGGGAAAGTAATCAGGAATTCTTTCGGTAAAAGGGAGATAATCAAAAATGTTAACATTTTTCTAACATAACGAATTAAATATATCCTTTAACAATATAACACACGTATTCTGTATTTTTTCCACTTTATTCTCTCTTTTATACAATCCAATCACGTGCTTTCAGATACCAACTCTCTCTCACGCATAAGATGTGCTCCTGGATTCAGAGAACTTTCCCGTCTACTGATGCCTACACAATCATCTTTATCTACTCTACTTTTGCCCGACCCCACCTTGAATATTGTTGCCCACATTAGTCACCCCATACGAAACAACTCATTATGAAAGTGGAAGCACTCCAAAAGTCAATAACAAGAAAGATATATGGCATCGACTAAAAAGCTCATTCTATACTCTCTCTAACGCCGCCGGGAGCGCTACATCATTTGTGTGACGTTACAAATCTTACATCAATATTGCACAAATGATGTTGTCATCAATTTTAAAATCTAAAAGACTTGGTGTCCGCGCTCTCCACCCACTACACACTTGAACTCAGGAGACATAACAATATTACTTCATAACTACTTTACCTCATCTGGTCCAGCTATCTTTAATACCACACCAAAGTATGTTAAAACGGAAACAGGTCCCATAAAATTCAAAAGTTCACTCGATAAATTTCTTCATAAAACCCCGAACAAACCTCCTACACCCGGTTATGTCTCCAACAATAAAACCTCTTTGCAAGAGAGGGCCATGGTGTGTTATTAATTCAGACATGGCCTGGGCCTATACTGGCCGAAACTTATCAAAGTTATATATGTATATATGTATGTATATATGTATGTACGTATGTATGTATGTATGTATGTATGTATGTATGTATTAATGTTTCTATTAGTTACTGGTAATTTAATATTGTAATGGTGATATATTAATGAGTATGTAATATTTTATTTGTAACTTGAATGATGAAAAAAGGTATTTCACTCATAATTATTACATTATTACTTAAATTAATTTCAATCAAGTTTGTTTTGTTTTGGAAAGATTTATATAAAGCTTTAACTTTTATTATAGTCGTAACTATGGAAAACTGGTGGGATTGTCATATGTATGGACTTAAAGAATTGACACGATTTAGCATATAATTTAGTTATACAATGTACATTGGTTTATATCTTTCTGTTGTAGTTTTATTAAAGTTAGTGTTTAATCCTGTCTATAAATTGATTGATTGAATGGATGTGGTTATTAAGCTTTCACTTTTATATTATACTATGGAAGATAGTCGGTATTATGATTTTTGTTTGACTTAATACATCGGTTGCTGTTTAGTTACGTATTGAGTAGGTTGTAATTTACTTATTCAATTAATTTACCAATACGGTTATGCATAGAGTAAATGTGTTTGAAAGTTGTGGTTTCTTTGGTTTAATTGTTCCCAAACAAAACTTATTTTAGTGCTGTTGACACCGCCAGATTGAATGGTACTGCCCAGGTATCGAAACCATAATGATACACGTGGGACAGCTGATGATGGAAGTATGTTGGGTTGTTGGCGTAGCTGTTTTTGTATATGTGGGAAGTTTTATAACACATCCTTCTGTCATACCGGCCATCACGAAGAGAAATAGCCCTGAAACTCGAGTCGCCTTTATCTATTTATATTTATATATTTGATCCTTTATATTGAACACTCAATATTTCATCTACATTCAATACTTTCTTTCATGGTGCCATCCATTTTTATTTTATTTTATTTTATATTATATATTGTATATTATATTATATATTGTATATTCCATATTCCATATTCTATACCCCGCATTGGTTCTGCAGGAATATAAATAAAACATAAAAAACAGACAGTGTTGGAACTCTTTTAAACAAAATAATATATTCCTCTATACACAATCATACAAAAAA
>NC_068988.1:35882947-35886216 GCF_001194135.2 Octopus bimaculoides
CATCACCACCACCACCACCACTACTACTACTACTACTACTACTACTACTAATAATAATAATAATAATAATAATAATAATAATAATAATAATAATAATAATAATGTCTGGTTTTTACACAAAACAACGAGTAAGCAATTCAGAAAACAATAGCGATAAACATCAAACAAAAAAATTAAAACAATGAGATTTCCCCAATAGAGTGGATGACCACGCAGGGTTGGCTTAGGTACCCCACGAATCCTGAACCACCCTATGCTTCGAGGGTACACAGGAAGGGTGCACCTCTCCTGAAATTCACCAGCCTACAAGCCTACTATTATAGTAGGCTGCTCACACGGGTCATTTTCGCTACATTCACTCAACTTTCAGCAAATGTACTGGGAGTATCACTTCACTCTCCTCTCTCATCTTCCTCTCCAGGTGAAGTTTGAAAATTTGATGAGAGATTGGCCGAAGACAAAAGTGTCCTCGTCCATCGAACAACCGTTTTCGCTACTGCTACCAGAGAGAGGAAAATTGCCTGCTTTCCTGACCAAAGGAAAGCGACAGGTCAACCTTCACTATGAACTCAGTCGATAGCCGGATCCATCTTACACACAACAACAACTGTCCGGCATAACTCCATAAGTCAGTAATGCAGAGACAAGAGACGAGTGCGTGCAGAAAGATTTCGTCGCTGGGGCAAGGCCTATTTGACAAACAGTGACCACAGGTATGCACCGTTTACGCAGAATGTCTGGAGATACTGCGGCCTCAGCGCATATCTACGTTCATTAGCCACGACATCCCCAACTCTCCACGTAGAAGGACCACCGTACCACGGAACCTGTCCTCTCCACAAGAATTTGAAGAGGAGGCGCTCCAACTTGGTGATGCGCGAATGGAGACAAGGCACGAGGGTTGTAGATGATGGACGTGATATACGCATTCGCCGCCTCTGCCTGACCTTTCAATGACAAATTTCTCGCAGCTCATTACTGGATGAAACTAGCTACCCTGCTCGTCACCTCAACCCAACTCTTATCGACCGGTGTCTCTGGTCGGAACCAAACCCTACCGACATTTCCTGGTTAAATTTTGCTCCTGTCAACTTTTCATATTCCTCCAATGATGTGCCGACGACCTCGATTTCTGATGTGTTCGAAACCATCACGGTGACGTCGTCCTCATAATCCGACACAGCCCTTCCGCATCCTGGTTCAAGTGGTATACTCCGTGGCAGCTCCAGCTTCCGCAGTAAAGGCTCAAGAGTCAATACGTAAATAATGGAGTAGAGAGGGCACCCTTGACGCACCGAAAGGAGATCTGAAGCGGTTCCATGAGGTGGCCATTAAAAATTTCCACTGACACTGTTTCGGTTATTGCTGGAAGCGGAACTTGTACAGGTATAATCATACATCTCTTTACATGTCACATTGTGTCATCAGTAGTAGTAGTAGTAGTAGCAGTAGTAGCAGTAGTAGCAGTAGTAGCAGTAGTAGTAGCAGCAGAAGTAGTAGTAGTAGTAGTAGTAGTAGTAGTAGTAGTAGTAGTAGTAGTGGTAGTAGTAGTAGTAGTAGTAGTAGTAGTAGTAGTAGTATTAGCAGTAGTAGCAGTAGTAGTAGTAGTAGTAGTAGTAGTAGTAGTAGTAGCAGTAGTAGTAGTAGTATTAGCAGTAGTAGTAGTTTCCAGTTCTTCCATGCGAGGACTTCATTCTAACTGTACATCAGTGCTATTGCTTACTGTGTAGTACTGCCTTTCAAGTATTGATACTTGTTTCGTCTATCCATGATCAAGAAAATCCATGAGGAAATATATGCTAGCTGCGACTATACACATATTCCAACAAATGTTTATCGCAGATTATGTTTATTCAATATATTGTCTCTTTATATATATAGTTGTGAGAACATCGTTCGGCAGATATTTTGCTGATGTTTACCAGATAATTTAATTTTCTCTCCATTTTTGCTATTCATTTACTTGTCGGATAGCGAAAATTAAAACTGCAAGTTATTAATGTGGAAGAGAGAGAGTATTGATGTTTGTTTCACAATGTCTGCATTTAGCATTCTGCTTTACATATCAACTTAATACATGTATAATCTTTTCTTCTTTTTCTGTTTTTAACACTGTCTGCTCATTTGATTCCTGGATATTTGAACGTTGCACTTGTTGCGATTCTCTTAACTAAGTTTTCTTTTATCTAGCATGATATTAGTGTTCTTAAATATAATAATTCTATTCGAGGTTTCTATGCATTTTATTTCTAGTTTGATTCTCACGTCATTTTCCATTATAAATGACACTGTGAAACACTAGAGTTTCTAGTCCTTCATCATACAATCGGTTTTTTTGGTCTTCCATTTATAACATTTGCTTTCGAGTCTAGTTCTATTTAATGCGTAAATAGTGATAGTACCTAGGGCTATCACCATTGGATATTTTGAAAATTATCATCGTCATTGCCGTCGTCGTCGTCGTCGTCGTCGTCGTTGTTGTTGTTGTTGTTGTTGTTGTTGTTGTTCTTCTTCTTCTTCTTCTTCTTCTTCTTCTTCTTCTTCTAGTATTCGAGCGATTTCAAGCAGTGCTGTTTTCCGCAAGTGTTCTACCCTTATTGCAGCGCCTACTTGTGCCATCTACTTCTCGAGATTTTTACTCATTGTTCCCAGGGTTCCGACAATTATTAGTACCACTCCCACCTTTGTCATAGACCACAATTGCTTTACTTCCCAAGCTAACCTGTCATACCTATCGACGTTTCCTTCTTCCTTATTGCATACTTTGTTGTCAGCTGGGCATGCTATATCTATGATCTAGCATAGTTTGCTTTCTTTCAAAAGTAAGACTATGTCTGGCTTCCTATTGAAGATATTGTGTCTACAGGGGGTTTGCACTGTTTGCCAAGTCACAACATGGACCTCAGCCAATTCATACATTATGCATTATGCGTGCAGTTACAAGTAATACGGACTTTTGCAATAAATCTAGATTGTAGGATATCTCTAAAGTTTTCAATATTATTCAGTAGTTTTGTTTTTATAACGTGCTTTCATTTCACTACCGAGCGCAGCTCTGTGCGCCTTGGGTATGTGCTGTGATTTGCTGTGGTGCTCTTATGTTTACTGTATTGAAAGTGTTTTGCGTAGAATGTGTGCAGTACGCAGTAGTGCAATTTTCTGTATGTTATATATATTTGTAAGTCCTGGTGTTTTTGTTATGTATTTGTCTGAATATTTTTTTTATTATACCTAAGGCACCTACTATGATAGGAGTTGTTTCTGTTTTT
>NC_068988.1:35890059-35891547 GCF_001194135.2 Octopus bimaculoides
TGAGTATTACTTACTCGGATATAATCCAACCCTTTGTCAGCTATTTTTTGGCTCAATGCGATGTCTTTATTTCCGATGTTTTTGGATAAGTTTCGGAGCAGTGATTTATCGTTCTCACATGTTAAACTTCCCCGGTATTATTATTATTATTATTATTATTATTATTATTATTATTATTATTATTATTATTATTATTATTATTATTATTATTATTATCGGCCATTGTAATAATAGTAACATTAATAGTAGTATTCATGTAATGTAGTCTTTAAATATAATTCAAGGGAGACTATATCGAAGTTATAAACAATCCGCTTGCCGTCTATAAAATACGGAAATTGAGATGTATATGTAACCATAAAATAAAAATGCATATGGCAGCTATAGTCGAGGAATATACTAAACACCTTCAAAGTAAGTACATTTCTGATGTACGTATATTGCCATTAAGCTGTCATTACTTGGATATTTATTTAAGAGCTTCATCAACTTCTAAGACAATACATTCAGTTCTTAAATATGCCCCTGCATACTATCAATCATTCGAAAACATCACCAGTAATAACGGTATTATCAAACAAAGGGAATGTTTCAGTTAGTTAAGAAGCATATGATATCTTTTCAGAGTAGAAGTTCACTATAGAAGATATTGTATCTTATCTAAATTTTGTGATGGGTGTATAGAAAAACTGTTATGAGAGATGAAAGTCATCACGCTTGCCGGCGAGAAGCTTCGGTATTTTTCGGATTTCTGTAATTGATCTTACTAGTGTCTTTTGTTTCAAGTGAACATTTGAGTTAAATATGAAACATTTAGCGAATTTCTTCTTTCCTTTCAATGTGCATGTCTCTCTCTCTCCTTCTCTTTCTCTCTCTTACTTATTTACACATACACACGCACACACGTACACGCTCACACATGCACCTACACACACGCATATAGATGCATGCAAACACACATACAGACACACACACATAATAAATACTAGCAATGAAGGCTTTGAAAATGACCTCCAAATTTCGAATTATTTGCTTTCATCATGTGGTATGACGGAAAGAAATAATTAGAAACGTTGAACATTCCGTTAATCTTTTCCCTTTGATAAACAACTACTGAAGTAAAGAGAATTGTGTGCTCCTTCAGATTACACACACACACTCACACATATACACATATATTTATACTAATAAACAGGGTGCCGGAAAATGCAACTATTGCAAATACAATTTGAACGGTGAAAAGATTGGTGATACACTTTCGATAACATTGACGGTGTTACGATAGAGAAGACGCTATAAAAAAGATCAACTATGTTCACAGCCGATGGTAGGGGGAAAACCGGAGTTCTGAATCCAAATATTCAATAATTTTATTATTTATAAAATTCACGCACACACACATATATATATATATATATGTATTTACGTATATGTAAATGAATATATGTGTGTATGCATGTATCAGTGTGCATATATATGTATATATAT
>NC_068988.1:35893382-35896209 GCF_001194135.2 Octopus bimaculoides
TATATGGATAGATAGATAGATAGATAGATAGATAGATAGATAGATAGACAGATAGATAGATAGATAGATAGATAGATAGATAGATAGATAGATAGATAGATAGATAGATAGATAGATAGATAGGGGTAATACATGCATGCAGTTACTGTAAAATCACTCTGGTATAATCCAAGTTGTTGCTAACCGCATGGAATGGCCAACGATCAGCGTAGGAGTATTGGAATAAACAAGCCCAACGTATATGTTTCGAAAAGTAATTTCTGAGTTCGCTTCGTTGGATTATAAACAAATTATTGAGTGAACATCTAAGACTGTTCAAATCAAGAAGCAGAACAATACATCTGCACATTTTTATTATTACTGTGAATTATGCACCATATTTGATTTAATTCTATGTCCGACATACGTTCATTATTACAATCAATTATGCACCATATTTAATTTAAATCTTTGTCGGACATATATTTCTGTTGCTTGGCTATCTCGCAGTGTAGTTTACATTTGCATTCATTTTGTTCATCTGGTCCATGTAGTCCAAGTAGCATTATTTAAGATGTGTCACTATTATAGTTCGAAGTGAACTGAACTATAATAGTATAGATAGCATTTAGCAGGGTGTGATTATTTCAGAATGCAAGGAATAAGAATGGTGTAGTTAGTAACCTGCTAAACACTGATATTTGCAATGTGAAACTATACTTTATCCGAAAAAGTAGTAGACATTATATTAACAGCTAGAAAACCTATAACCTCAAGTGTATTAATTTTAACTCTAGTCATCTCTAGAGTTTATGCGAATGAAAAGATCTTTGGTAAAAAAGAACGATAGTATAATAATGTGCTGGCAGAAATAGGATATAGGGATAGGTTAAGATATAGCCCAAGAACAAAATGAAGGAATATACGAGTAGAAATAGTACCCCAAAACTTGCAGTTATGGATAACAAGAATAGTGTAACTAACTGGAAAAAGGTGACATCCACTTGCATGATCCGCAATAGCTATAGGGAAATAAATGCATAATGGGTCGGAATAGTAACATACACAACACTAACTCCAAGTTTAATAAAAAAAAGATTTTTCATGACACCTCTTCATAGTAGCCTCCCATAAAACCTATTTACCACTCCACTCAAATCCACGAACCAAGGGAAGATTTTAACTCCACAGATATTAGTTGTCGGCTGTTCATCTACTCCACATTTCGAGCAATTAGCCTGTTATATATTACTCTGCCTAATATTATTGAAAATCTTCAAAGTTGTTATCCTTACATTTTCTGCTCTTATATTTTCATTTTATGTATCACAAAGAGGCCTGATTATCTGGCTACATCAAATTAAATTTGGGCTCTAAAATATATATGAACATATTTTGAAATAATTTACACAAGAGCTTTCAGTCGAAATACTCTAGTAAATTTCTGTCCCTGTACTTATAAGCTCATTTCTGTCCCTGTACTTATAAGCTCATCCAGTATATTGTTCTGTTAGTCTATTCTAAAAACCCAACTTACAGTATCTATATTTCTTTTGCAATAGGTTGCAAGGCCCTTAATTTTCCCTGACAGCATTATCTGCTTGAGATTTTCGTCTAGTGTCAAATTACAGAAGGTCAAACATTTGAAGTCTGAATATGACGTGATTGAGTAATTGAATACGTGGGTAATTTCAATGTACATTAACGAATACTTAGAAAAAAGAATATAAAATTGTTTACACATACAATCAACTATCTTTTCAGTAAATTCTTTTCTTTCTTTCTTAATCTAATCTTAAACCTTCCTTCACTCGTCCGAGTGCGTGAGTAGAAAGACACACACACACACACACACACACACACACACACACACACACACACACACACACACACACACACACACACACACAAACATACACACACACATATGTATATACATATACAATATATATATATACATACATATGTGTATGTGTGTACATGTACATCTATTATATGCATATATATGTGTGTGCGTGCGTGCGTGCGTGCTTGTGTGTGTGTTGATATCTAAATAATTACGCGTGTGTAAATGTGCAAGCACTTCTTTGAATTTATACGCATCTGTGTATATATTGTAATATACGAATATGCCGATAGTAAAATATAGACATCTTCAAACTATTGATAGAATGGATCGATAGAATAAGCGATGGATCGTTGACTAAGTATCTGTCTAGAGATATAATATACAGATAATACATGTATTCGTGCAATTAAAGAGCATTTTATTGGATTTAAGACAATTATGTGTCCATTCCTAGGTCAGCTTGATATGCGACACAAAATAAATTATACATTAAAATTACTTCAGTAAATGAATCCAAACCCATAAGCTTAATTTTTCGGCGTGTATGAAAGGGAAAAAACTCTTATTATACATCGCCTTGCGGTCAATATTTGAGCAGCCATTGTTACGTTGCTACATTAGTATCCTAACCCAAACAAAGAAGTTATAAAGCATTACTGGTTGATAATAGTATTTGGCAAACGGATTATCTTATGCAATCAAATCTCCTTCGAAGAAGTGCTAACGTGATCGGCATGGTCGTATCCAATTACAATTCTGAGTAACTCGATGTTAATGGTTATATAAACAGCTTTCTTTAGATAAGACGCAATAAACACAATGAGAAATAGGAGTTCGATTTTTCTTCCCCACTCTCAAACAAACTAATCTGCTTTCCAGTAAAACAGAAATCGAACAAAATAAATAAATATATCTAATTCTTTTGTGCGTGGTGAAACAAAAAAGAAAATAACTGTGATGCACTGATATGAAAAATGAGTTCAACTTTGTCCATTCTCT
>NC_068988.1:35897685-35898420 GCF_001194135.2 Octopus bimaculoides
GCTCTTCCGATCTTTAAGTTGTTTTGGTTTTTATTTCTAGCAATATTGGTGCTGATTAGTGCCCTTCTTTACTTTAGTGACGTGTATATTTCTGCCTTTAGGTTGTTAAATTTTGAATTAGCCACCCGTATCATATATATATATATATATATCTTTCACTCTTTTACTCTTTTACTTGTTTCAGTCACTTGACTGCGGCCATGCTGGAGCACCGTCTTTAGTCGAGCAAATCGACTCCAAGACCATATATATAGAGGACTATATATATTTATATATATATAATATATATAGAGAGGGAGAGAGACGGAGAGGGTGAGATAATAGATAGACAGACAGACAGACCGACAGACAGAAAGACAGATAGACAGATAGATAGATAGATAGATAGATAGATAGATAGATAGATAGATAGATATGTTATGTAAACTTCATTTAAAATGTAAGAGGAAATAGGAAATCTACTTACATATTCTTCCCTTTCAGACACACCGTAAGTGACCTGTCCAACCACGCAGTCAATTAACTTTCTTTTCTGTGGGAACTGGTGCCGCTTACCAAGAGATATTAACCACCGCAGCATCATGTGACCTTCCATGACCAATAGCAACCCATCTTCCAGGTGCCATCTTGAGCTTCTCGGATTCGTTCATTCGGCCATTCACAATGTTAGTGAAACCGACTCTGTTACAAGCCTCCGAAATTTGAAGTGGCATGTCAATCGACTGAAACAGTTTT
>NC_068988.1:35898543-35907869 GCF_001194135.2 Octopus bimaculoides
ATATATTGTGTACTCGATACATTGACATGTGTAAACCTAGTCCTAATGTTCAATAACTAAGAAGGCATTTCAGAAATCTTTCATAGCAAACAAGTAATCACTTGCTCAAATTTTAAATAGAGCAACTGCATTTTTGCATGAGCACCACATTCACGCAGACACATACATAAACACGAACGCACACACATATATACATGCATACATATCATCGGAAATGATAGTAACGTTGATCATCAAAGCAGACTCTCATGGACCAACAACCGTATTACTACCTTCCACATTGAAGGGCATGCATTTGCTATCGAAGAACAGGGAATATCAACCAAAT
Organism: Octopus bimaculoides; assembly: GCF_001194135.2. Classification (NCBI taxonomy): domain Eukaryota; kingdom Metazoa; phylum Mollusca; class Cephalopoda; order Octopoda; family Octopodidae; genus Octopus; species Octopus bimaculoides. Next base: position 35,898,872 of record NC_068988.1, read on the forward strand.
ACCTTACACACAAAAGGGACAGATGTTCAGGAAAAGCAACAAAACATGACAACCGATGCAGACTTTGTGGAGTTAACACGGAAAATATCACCCACATCATAAGCAATTTTTTGAAAAACGTAATCACGGTTATTTACCGATGAGACATGATGCTGTAACCAAGACAATACATAACGCGATACGTCGAAAGGATAATCCCGAGGATAAATAAATAAGAAGCCACAATATGGTAGGAGCCATAGCCACTCATAATAAAAAGGCGTACTGATGAAATGTCCCAGTGAATACTTCAATAAAATGTCAACCCAATAGGCCTGACAATTATTTGGTGTACAGAAGAGAAACTGTACAGTTGTTGAAATTTGTTGCCATCTGATCTTAACCTACAGCTTAAGATCAGTGAAAACGAAAATACTACGCTGAACTTACTCTATCCAGATTACAACTTTAGGTTTATACCTGTATTTATGTGTAACACACTGCGTAAATACCAATCTTGAGAAATTAGGTTTCTCAAAACAAGAAAGAAGAAAGCTGATTCGAAGACTTCAAATAGGGACAACAAAACATCCAGGCAGACGATACAAAGTAAACAATGATGGGTCATTCGGAGTTTTCTATCCTTATTCGAGTTCCAGATTATCTTAAGGGCACTTAACACATTTATTGATTTATTGGGAGTTACATATATATATATATATATATATATGCTTAGAATATCTCACCTAGCTTTGTTATTCAGGAGGGGTATCTATTTGTTCTGTATATCTCCTACTTCAGTTGCTGTTTTTTCTTGCCGTGCCCATATAACCACTTTCTTTTTCAAGGTATTCTCTGGCAGGGCAATTACGTTTCTCTTACTTTTCAGCTTTTCTTACTATAAATTCCGCCATTAATGGCCTTGAAAGAAACAGAGCATTTTTAAAACAACTAAACAACTCATCACTGATACTGTATGACAACTGATCAGAAAAAAACAAAAACACACTGAGGTAGGAACACGTTATAATACATTTGTGGCTCGGCACTCGGTGAAACGTGCTACGAATCCCCAAAAGTTTGTCTAACATTGATGTAGTGAGCCGCGAACAATATATGTGTAAACGGTTACAAATTTTCACATTGTGTATTCACCTCAGTTCTTTAATGAAATAATTGCCAGATATCAGGAGAAGATATCCTAGATAAGTTCCATTGTTATTAAGAGCTAATGAAATTTAATATACTTTGTTATCTCACTTTGAATCTAGTAGTATTAAAGCAATATATTTATAAAGCGATCGCTATGCCAGTTTATTTAGGGTATACAAATGTAGTTAAATGGAAATAATTGTCAGACAAGATACAAAATGAATCTATTTCTTTTATTAAATTATTTATATTGAATTTATGCTATCAATGCTCAAGGTAAAAGAAAGAACACACACAACACTCTACCTAGGAAAAACAAAGGAAAAGCATATATTGCTCAACACATTGGTTTCAAATTTTGACACTAGACCCGCATTTTCGGGAGAAGGTTTAAGTCGATCACAATGACCCCAGTGTTAAACTGGTACTTATTTAAATGACCTTCACGGGATGAAAACAAAGTAAACCTCGGCAGTTTTCGAACTCGGAACGTAAAGACAGGAGAAATGCCGCTAGACATTTTCCCGGCTTGTTAACGGTTATATATTGCTTTACACGTTAACAATTTGTGTGTAAGCAACTGAACGATATAAATTCCAAAGAAAAGCTAACATTCTGAGAAATTCATATACGCGATATGTGTAGAGAAATATGATCTTTTTAGATGATGAGAGTAATATTTCAGTCACTATGAGTTTGCAGCATATGTCGACGTCTATGTGTCTAAATGTGTGCATGTATGTGTGTAAATGCGCGTGTATATGAATAAAGAAACATGTTTGGACTTCCCATCATTTCGTTTGTTATTCGTTTTCATATATTAACTTGAACTTTACGCATCCCTCTTACGCTTCGGGTCAATCAATAGATACCATTATACTTGAACACAGACACACTACAGCACCGTCTATCTTCCCACGCACACGCATAAAATAAGATTGTTGACAATTTAATTATTACCTATTTACTATATGTATATATGTGTGTGTGTGTGTAAATTTGTATTTTTAGCTGATGTTATATATGTCTATGGGGGTATGATAGGCCATATCAATTATTGAGATGGCTTTTTAAATTTTGGAAGTATACAGGAAAATAGATGTCATTAAATGGGGAATGGAGAAACACTGATGATTGATGTAAATGTTCCTGAGATGGAAATATGATGGAGAAATTGATCAAATCACCGAACAACAAATGATATTTTGAAAAGAAATACAATAGGGTAAGAGATGTGCCAGTTCATACCTTATTTCTTCTTCAACTATATATGTATATATATATATATCGAGAGATAGAGAGAAAGAGAGAGAGAGAAAGAGAGAGAGAGAAAGAAAGAGGGAGGAGGGAGAGAGATACATATAGTACTATATAGGTATAGATATAATTATATCGAAAAATATATATTTATTTATATATACACTCACACGTCCACATACACACGAAAACACAAAGACACACATATATACATATATGTAAATATATATGTATACGCATATATACATATATATATATGTATATGCATACAAATATGTGTATATGCATATAAGAGCGTGAATATGTATGCATATATATATGTATATATATGTTTGTATATATGTATATACATACGTACAGATGTACATATGTATGTGTATGTACGTATGTACACATGTATGTATATGTATGTGCATATGTACGTATGTATGTATTTACACATGTATGTATGTATATATATATGAATGTTTGTTTTGTGTGTATGTATATGAATGTTTGTTTTGTATGTATGTATGTATGTATGTATGTACCAACAGACAAATGTAAAATTGAATATTAGCATCTAGAAGTATAAACTACCATTGTTCGAATTTTTTCATTCAGTGTATTTTCGGTTCTTTCCCCCCTTTTTTTTTTACTATAGAATTTTCTCATAGGAAATCGTTTTTCATTGTGATAAATAGGCGAGGAATGTCGCTAGATATATAATTCTCTAAGCTTTAAACATGTGTTTCTCTTGCATTTAAAGCGATTCTTTTCTGTATGGTGGATGCGATGAAAAATGTTAAAATATCTGTTGATTTCACAGTTGTTATTAAGATCGATTTCAAAGATTACAAACTTCGGCAGCTGCGTGTTTGGAACACTATTATTTCTCCATAAGTATCCCCGTATATCAGTGAAAAAAATTTGAGTCATCATACACTTTTGTGGTTTCGTTATATTGTCTGCTGTTTTAGATTAGATATATCCTTTTCTAACAATGATTCGGGTCATTTCTTTAGAACTTGACGGAACATCTGGAGAAATGTTGGTGATTATTATTATTTACTTGTTTGTGATATCTAGATTTTTGTTCTTGTTTTTTCTTTGGCATAAACATAAATGTTTCGATAAGCTTAGGAAAAATAGTGGAAAGATTTATTTTTTACAATAAGTAACTCTAATATTTTGGTATCAAATTTATGAAAACTATATGTAGGTGTGTGTCTGCGTGTTGTGTACATGTGCTTGTATGCGTGTCTATTTATGTACAAGTGTATCTATGTTTGCTTAAAAACACATATGTGCACGCATGTTCAGATATATTTATGAAGATACATGCATATCTATCTATCACTAAAAAAATAAATGGCATAATGGGACTTGAGTATTAGGCTCGACTTAAAAAGCTAAAAGTGTATTCTCTGCAACGCCGCTGTGAGCGATACGTTATTTACACCAGGTGGAGAATATTCCACCAATATTATCCAAATGATATCGGTATTATGTTTACAATACAACCAAGATTAGGCCCACGTGCAATGTGTCCCTTACAAAGGTCGAGATCACAATACATCACATAAGAACGTTACGACACAATTTCTTGACTGCAAATGGTTCTGCTATTTTCAATGTGGTCTTGAAAGAAATTAAAGTAGGAAAACATCCTAGAACTTTCAAACGTTACCTGGACAAATTCCCTCAGGAAATACCGGATAACCACCTACACCTGGATATGTCTAAACCAGCAACGACTCTCTGCTTGAGTGGTCCATGGTGTCTCAAAATAATTAACTAAAACACTTTTCCATGTGGTATTATTGTGTTAGTCATGGCCTGGGCCAATTATAGCCGAAACCAATCTAAGTTATATACATTGACAATAAACATACATATACAGGAATATATATATATATATATATGGTGAAAGCGAGAGGGAGCTGAATATCAAATTCTGTGCAGGAGTGTTTGCACTTGATATTCTTGCAGTGTATGCAGATAACACAACCTAACTTACTGAAAAGATCTGCTTTTGGTTCTTCAGACATGTGCTTTTATAAAAATATCGAAATACTTTTTAATAATATTTCTGAAGTGCAGTTTCCAGCAATTGCTTTAACATATTCGTATCACCAACGCGTCTCAAATATTTACATTGATTCCGCTCCTGTATCTTTGGCAGAATGAGTTTAGAACATAGTCTGTGTAGTGTCGAACGTACTAGAATTTGGAGGTTAATACAGGGGGAGGAATAATTGAGAGTAGTGACCTATTTACCTGCATTTCGAAGAAAATAGAGGGTAATGTAGTCTTCAATCATCGAAATTAAATCTTTTGGGGGTTGTAGCTCTATTCTAGACAAAGGTGATAAATCAATTAATATCATCACAACCTACTAGACTACTGGAACCTTATATCCGACTTTGTCTATACCAAACGGTAAGGTGTGGGGTGGTAAAAGAAGGAGGAATTCTTGATGGGGAAGAGGCAAAAATTGGAAGAAAGAAGAATAGGAAGAGCTAATAATACTTATTTTGGTTTTCATCTTAAAAGGAAAAGTAATGAAAAACTAAAGGAAAAAGTATTAGAAATTAGGGGTGGAAGATACGTTCAGTGAATAAGTGAAGGAACACATTGGAACTTAGCATATTTGTAATGATAAAGCAGCATATAATTAAACATACAGAAGTTACACTTAAATTTTTAATAATGGGATACTTGAAGATTTAAGAGACATTTAAAGACTTTTCATAAATGTAGTATATAGAATATCTTGGTAAAATATTATATGATGAATGTATAATGGAAATATTTATAATACAAATAGATACGGGTGGGTAAAGACAGTATATGGTAAGAAATGAGATCTAACGTATAGAATAAGTAAATTACAGATATTAAATATATAAAGGAGTAATTCAGATACAAGGTATAAAGAAATTTAGTCCTATAATCACATAATGAATATCGTGTATAATTAAAAATATGATAATATGAGATTACAGTATACAGTGAAGTTTATGGAATCAGTATAAATTGTCACAAATTTGTAAGCTATAAAAACTATAAAAATATATAAAAACATAAGATATAATATAAACTATACAATTGAAAATATATTAAAGGGTATATATAAAGATATAAAATATAGAAAGTTCATAAAATATTTGTTTAAATATTTTTTTTAATAAAAACGTATGTTTATATAAAAGGGTATAAAGGTGATATAAATGAGGATATAAGATAACGTAATTTTTTTTATTTTACATTTGTATTCATATATAGAAAAAAATATAACCCAAATATTGTTACTACAAGATAAAATAATATATAAATATAACAAGTTTTAGTACAGACAAAATTACGTTTGGAAATGGGTTTATAAGATATATCTAAAGTGCATCAAAGAAAATGATCGAGGCAGAATATTAACAGATCTTAGAGTGTATATTTTATATTTAGGGGAATACGAAATTTAAGAATCAATTAAAAGGTATAAATGCATTTTATATCAACCATTATAGAAGAGATTCACCACTGGGAAGGGTTAAATAAATATTGTAATTATTAAAAGTTTATAGATGGGAAGAGCTAAGGTTCACTAGAATTTATTATAGAATGGGTGTTGACATCGCAGATACTAGGCTATAAATGATATGGCATCCTGAACAACTTGTCATCAAAAATACAGTATGATACAATTAAAATTATTAATTACCTGCTTGTAAAATATTTAAAAGTACAGGTGTTCCTATGAACTCATGACACCGTAAGATCTAATTCCCCATTAGTTAGGTTGTGTATATCTCTATATTTGAATATTTCCAATATCTCCATACAACATAGTCTACACCCATACCGGTGAATTGTGTATAGCTTAGCTCTACATGTATATCCCACTTTAGACCGAATTTAATTTTGTTATGCTTAAGTACCCAGATTTTCGTAGATAATGAGGTACATCTGGATTTATGCCTAGCTCTAAAGGACGAAATATGGTCGTTCAAGCGTTTTTTTCATATTTACTGAGCACCCGATATAAATAAAGTTATTAGTTTCTGTCAGTACTGCAAATTTATATATAACATTTCCTGCTAAACACTGACCTCAAGCGGGCAGTGGGATCTTTCCTTACAATTGCAACTGCGATTATTATTAGTAGTAGTATTTCTAATTCTTTTACTCATCTTTCTAGTGCCATCATTCGGGGCACTGTTCACATTCATAGAAGTATTATAAAAGATTATGTCGCTATTACTCGAGTTTTTATAATTGGTATTATTACTTATACTTATATTAACCCTACTAACCTGGATTGTATCATTAGTTGTGCAACCAACGTATAATGGCAGTATGCGGGATATCTGGAGTTCAGATTTTCCTACAGGAGAAGAGTGTTCTATATTTATGTGGGGCTGGGAAGTTTTTCTCCAAAATCGCTATAGAGATTTTCTATATATATTAGCAGATCTTGCGCAATTGAAAGAAAGGTTATACCAGGCTATATCATTATTCTAAGTATACTTATGGTTATGAAAGTAGACCCTATCAGTCCCTCTGTTATCTCTCAAGCCTCTACATAGATTATTAATTATACTATTTCTATCACCGTTTATATTATTGCTAGTATTGACTCTACCCCTCCTGTTTATATCATCTCTATTATTATATATTTCAGATATTTTTCCATCCTTAGTATCTGTTTCATCATTGTTATACTTATTCTTTATTCTAATACGATTATTGTGAACATTTTTACTAGATCTATACGGCAGGTTAGACGAACTATTGGTCTGTTTCTCGTTTTGATTAATTTTATTATATTTAGCGGACTTCCTGAGTTAAAGGATGCAATCTTCTGATTATATTTCGCCTTCAATAGAGTAGAGTTATGCAAGTGAGAATATGAGCTAAATATATCAATATTAGCCGATAATTGCGTAATTCTCTCTGAAATTCCTCTTACTAATGATTTTATTACATTAGGTGGTTGATTAGAGGATCTGTTCTCATACTTGGTAACCTCATCTGGTTTTCTATAGGGGTAATATAAGCCGCAGTTTGCATTTAAGGTAGTATTTAAGAAGTTAACTACCTTACTATCTTATTCGAAAATGAGTCCTAGATTAAAGTTTTTTTCAGATTTTTAAAACTTTCTTCCGTATTCTTTCTGTGGTGGTCCTACTGTTACTAGGTATATATACTAGGTATATTGTGGTATATATATCATAAAGAACAATGCAAAATTTTATATCTTCAAAGTTACCCACATGTTGGATACGTGCCCTAGTGCTGTTTGGTGTACATATTCATATCTACTGCAATTCATTTAAATTTAAATCAACTAAATGCATATAACTGCTACATGAAAGAACACTAGGACACTCATACAGCTGAAACACTTATCGGATGGAAACTGATGAGAATAACTCTTAATTAACCAATTTCGAAGATTGAAAATTCTCCACACTTCTTTATTCTGTCGTGATTTTATGCTCTGTATACTGCATGAAATCCATCGTAGCGAGCTCAGAATCTACTTATCGAGTGAAGTACAGTTTAATTGTTTATTGTAAACAATTCATACGCCACTGATCATCGTATGTGGTTAGCCACACCTCTATTAAATCAGGACGCAAATACGAAACAAAGAACATAACACACTGAATGTAAGAATGAACAGAAGATAAGAAGAAGGTTCTTAATTATTCATCAGTTAGCAATCAATTGGTAATATTCGGTTTGGCACCTTTAACCATAACTCTGAGTGCTTCCCAGTTGACGGTGCCCGCAAAAAATACCGTATCTTTAAAGTTGCGTAACTGAATATTAACAATTGGTGATTAACTGATGAAGAACAACGGACCTTCTGTTTCTCTTCTGTTTGTTTTTACATTTAGTATAAATTATGGCGTTTGTTTATACCTTTTTTCATTTATCAAGTAATGGAACGCAAAACATTTCGAATTTGTACACACACACACACACACACACACACACACACACACATATATATATATCATGACGTTTTACCATCGCCAAATTAACCTCTAGCGTTATAGTATGACGCTTAGCACTTTCACCAGGACTTTTCTTGGGAGGCATGGGGCTAAAAATTAAAGTTACAAATGAATGTAAATGAGAGAATCTAAAAGATGAATAGATGTAAACAAATCTGAATTCAAAACAACCACGGGAATCACGATGACGCCAAACGGTAGATATTGGAACTACTAGTGCTCCGAAAGGCAGATAAGACAACACAACTAATGTCATACTTTAGTGAAATATGCTACACTAATTTATGGTGTGTATTTTAGCATTTACTGTATTTTAATATGATTTTATACGCTTTTATTCTCATTTTTTGTAACATGATGTTATGTGTTTTTAATGTTTTTTAAAGTTACTTACGATTACAATTTTATTGGCGGACCGACATAAAGTCGAGGAAATCGCCTTAACTTGATGTTTATTTTTCCATATATTATTTTTGAAAACTATCGTATCTTCGAGAACGACTTAATTCAAAACTATTTAAGCCAAGGTACCCCTATCTATATATGTGTTTATGTGTGCGTGTGTGTGTGTGTGTGTGTGTGTGTGCGTGTGTGTGTGTGCGTGCGTG
>NC_068988.1:35908176-35910943 GCF_001194135.2 Octopus bimaculoides
ATATATATATATATATATATATATATATATGGTCATAATTTGCAACTCACTTTATACTGGCGAATCCAAATGATTCGTTTTTAACAACTGAATAATTTTATTCGGATTAAGTATATTTAATTTCATTCATATTATCAAATGTTTTCAACAAGTTGCCATTGTTACCGAGTGTCACTGAAAATGCATTACATAAAATAATCATTTTTTTTATTCATAGTTCATTTACAATTGTTACCTTTAAACATAATTAACAGCATCTTAACATCAATATATGCCCCCATTAACTAGTCATTTCCCGAATAAGATATTCGTTAAATATCACATTGAACATGTTTACTTCCCGTCAAACTGGATGCACGTAACTGATCAATATCGATGCAGAGCTTAATTTAATGACCCGCTTCTGCTATTGTCCATCTCAACAGTAATCAATCGCGAGTAAGAAAATGTAAGACAGAGATGAGAAGCAATTCTTACATATTATATATTAGGAGATTATGATACACACACGCACACACACTCATACACACACACACACTCACCCGTATATATAAATACATACAAACATAGGCACGCACACACACACAAAGAAAATACATATATATATATATGGATGCCAATAAAGACAAAAAAAATGGAGTGTGTATATGTATTCATGTATATGATTGTACTTATTCCTACATATACATATATAAATATAGGAGGAGTTATCGGTCACCTTCCAGAATCAGCAGCATATATCATTTACAAAACATTTATATATTAAGATTGCCTATAATCGGATTGCTTTCTTCGCATATTCATGGTAATATTGTTGCGCTAGTGCTTATTTTGCACCCACTGGAAAATTTCTGTGAGTCGCTTTGTTTCATGAATGATTTATAGCATTGACTAAACCCTTCATGTCAATTTGGCAGCTGAGTGTCTGAACTAGTTCAATGTTTGATTTATGATCTGAGATTGTGTTGCTAGAATCGAATGTGAAAATATCAAAAATTTCTTTAATAATAATTTTTGTATGGAATTCGGTGAGATTTTGAGGCTAGAAAAGACTGTGCATTCTGGTCGGTTGCTGAGACATGTAATGATGGAAATAGTATTTCAAGCAAAAGTTTAAGGGATTAATATGTCTTATTTTACAAAACAACACCCATTTGAAGTAAGAGCTGCATATATATCTGCCAAAATAGCACATCCAATACACCCAAGCTGATAGATGAGGAGGTTGAATTGAACTTCGCAGGCAAAAGGCAAAGAGCAGGATCAAATACTGCTAGACAGGCAGTATAAAGATCTGCAGAACGTCTGGATAGATAGTTTTATGTCATCTCTGGATTGATTATCAGTATTCGGGCTAATACTGAGGTATTTTTCCATTTCACATGAAGTAATGATGTCTTTAATTTCATGCAACAAGAACTTTTTTCTCTTTGTTTTTCTTTTTTTTTTTGAGTTGGTTTTATATATTTTCGCTTACGTATTGAGTAGTGTGCATGATTTAATTTTTCAGCTTGTTCAGGTATTTTTTCTTTTTTCTATGATATTGCGATTGTTTATTGCTGAATTGGTAAAACTGATAAAACTGTTTGGAGATTTACCAATTCAGCAATAAACAATCGCAATATCATAGAAAAAAATATCTGAACAAGCTGAAAAATTAAATCATGCATACTACTCAATACTGATAAAACTGTTTGGAGATGAAGTATTTCTATGTAATGAAATTTTTGAAGCTGTTATTTTCGTATATTTCATTTTGTAAGTTTTTCTTTTTTTGTCCTAAATCAACACAATTCGATGTTTTTTCAGTTTGTTCTTAGTTTGTCTAAAGCTTTCAACGTCTTGTTTTCTTTTCTTTTTTTCTTATCTTGTTTTCAAATTTGCATTGTAATAATTTTGTTCAAAAAATGAAATCAATATAGTCATTTTTCAAGAGAGTCATATTATTAAAGCATATAAACTCACTCAGCCATTTTAGTTTATCTGCATTCCTTTATCTATTTCTCACATACATTTTTACCATACAAATCCTGTAACTGTACCAGTAATTATATAATTCGTTAATGAAATAAACTTCATTTGTTTTTTGGGGTTTTTTGGGGTTTTTTTGTGCTACATTGTATTTCTATGGCAATTTTGTGGGCTGATGACATAATTTAATAATATTTATTTATTTGTATATTTTGCATTCTTTCGTTGTTACCAAAGTAAAAATTCGTTAGTGTGGGTGTAACTGAGGTGGTTGATTTCATTACTAATAGTCTAATTATATCCTTATTCTACTAATACTATAGTGGTAGGCTCTGGTTAAAGCATGTCATTACAATATTCATTCTCTGTTCTGTGGCTGTATGAGTCTGCTTTCAATAATTGTACAGCATCTGTATTTTGTCTGAATTATTCAGTGAATTCTGTTAGGGAGTGAAAAAAGCTCTACCGAGAAATTAATTGAGAAAAATAAACTCCAAAGTGTGTTGTTCACCCACATAGGGCAAACTCAATACTTTTGGAAGTAAACTCACATGAATGAGCAAAATTAGGTTTATTTATTGAAGAGATAGCTATGTTCAAATTGTTGCTGTTCAGTGTTTCATACTAATGCCGGTAGATTGGGCAAGGAGTAACAAATGAAATCAGTCTTTTGCTGCGGTAAACCTTGCTTAAATAAGGAAGGAATTATTGCAACACATCCACACACACATGCACATACACACGCACACACACGCACGGACACACACGCACGGACACACAACCATATGTGTATATA
>NC_068988.1:35912001-35917630 GCF_001194135.2 Octopus bimaculoides
AAGAAGAAGAAGAAGAAGAAGAAAAAAAAGAAGAAGAAGAAAAAGAAGAAGAAGAAGAAGAAGAAGAAGAAGAAGAAGAAGAAGAAGAAGAAGAAGAAGAAGAAACCTTGCATGGAATTTATAAATATTAATGCATCGCTATGTAATATATCTCTCATATAATATACGCGCCAAGCGCGTTTGCAACACAAGCCGCATGTTTCTTAAGATCACGGTCCATATTCTTGCGATAATTACAATGGTTTTCGTGATGTCTATACATACCACGGATTGCACTGTAATCACCTCAGGGATACGGACTACGACATTAAGAAACATTTGACTAGTGGAAACGCACGTATTCATTAAAGTATGTATAAATTTTATTATTATTATCGCTCGTTATTATTGTTATTATTATTTTTATTTTTTTATTATTATTATTATTATTATTATTATTATTATTATTATTATTATTATTATTATTATTGTGTGTGTGTGTGTGATGTGGTTGACAGTAAATCTTATTTTGCTCGAGCTCGGTTATAAACACTTGCATTTCGTATGATTTCAGATGCAAAATTTCATACGTAGAGACATGCAATTATTATTCATTGATAAACGAAATAATTTCGTCTAAAAGACAAAAAAAAAAAAATATGAAATATTGCATTGAGCTGACACTTTATATAATTCATCTCAAATAAATATCAAACAGCTGCGAAGCTATAAAAATTTTCACCATGTATAATGTGTATAAGAAATCTTATGAACTTTAAATATTTTATGTTTTTCATGTCAGATAGATAAATATTTGTAGCGATTTATTAAAAAATATATTTTCTTTCTTCCTTGATGTTAAGACTTCAAAAGTATCAGCGTTCCAGAAATGATACTATATATTTTCGAAGTTAGATCCAGGCCCATATAGAATACGCTTATACAGACAGTAAGCGATGATGATGAAAACTATAGCAATATATGTATATATTCTGTTTTATATTTTCTTCTAGATAGCTCAGAATACTATGGTTTTAAGCAATTCTTTAAGTACAAATATTAAAAGAAGTATATGCACTGTGAACTAGAAAACCAGTTTGGATGCAAAAAATAGAAAAAATAAAGAAACCCTTAAAATTTAACAAAACGCTATATTACTATTGGATCATATTTCAATTGTGCACTAATATTATATCTTAGTTTCTCTATTCAAAATTAATGTCTATTGTAGAATCTGCTTTAAAGTTAAATTTGCTGTATTTTGAACGAGGCAGAACGTCGCTCTCAGTTGCTCGTTACAATCCTGATACTATTATTTCAGTAATGACCTAGATTAATGGAAATCGCAATATGCTTACGAATTTCACATAAACCAATAACTTTCTGAATTTGTAAACTTTTTCACTGTGCATTAAATGTAGAAAACATATTTTCATTCCATTCTCTATTCTCCTGAGAATATTTATTAAAGGTACACAAGAAAAGTTATTTACAATATTCCACACATTAAACGAGTCGTCGACTTTATAAGTAAGGATATGTAAACTTTCAAGTAGGCACTTGTAACTCATAGAATTGTTTTTGAAACATTAAAAGATATTGTCTTTCTGTACAGTTTATACCATCTACATAATCTAGATAAAATTGAACTAACCAGGTCAAACTAGGTGGGTGCTTTTTCTAGGACTCGTTGTCAACGCAGAGATGTTTGGTCTCCCCAGAAGAAATAAGTATAGTGACGCCAAGCATATTTACTAAGTAATATATCACGTGAATATGGACTTCTTTCAAAGTCATTCATAAAACAAGCGTACGCATCTATATATGTACATTAGAATGTCTAAAATTATTATGCCCATGGGCATATGCCCGAGAGCATATGGTGTATTAGTTAAAAGCGTGGTCTACTGACCCCAAGATTCCGAGTTCGATTCCAGGCAGTGACCTGAATATTCAAATAATAATAATAATAATAATAATGTTGAGCGATTGCTTGGAAAAAGTATGGCGAATTGGAGAACGGACTTGACAGCATACGTAAGAAGTTTAGGGACAGTAGAAATTAGGAGGGACATCTTCCAAGGGGTCTGCCTGTCTCCACTGATTTTTGTACTGTTCGTGATACCACTAACACTGATTCTGAGGAAAGCAAAAGCTGGGTAAGTATTCAAAAGCCACGAAAAATATAGTCAATCATTTGTTATTCATGGACGACCTCAGACTTTATGGTACAGATGAATCCGAAGTCAGCTCCCTCGTTGATACGGTGTATATATGAGAATGGAGTTCGGACTGAGAAAGTGTGGTTTGCTAGTCTTGAAGAGATGCAAAAATCAAATGTATGGATGGGCTAACGATATCGTCGGAGGAGGCTATGAAGCAAATAGAAGAGACGAGCTATAAGTACATGGGGATTTTAGAAATGGATAAATGAATGGAGAAAGAAATGACAGAAAAATTTAAGGTAGAGTTGTGCGCAGACTGAAGCTAAATCTAAATCGAAATTAAACAGACGGAATAAGATCGAAGCTATCAACACCTGGGCGGTTTCAGTCCTTGGATATGGATCAGGTGTAATCGCATGGGCAGTAGACGAACTAAACAGCTTAGACAGAAAGACAAGGAAGTTTCTAACTAGATATGGGTCAGAAAAATATTAGAAGTAAGTAAAATATAGAACTGGAAGGTCAGGCTTGTGCAGGATGAAAGATTGCAATGATAAAGCACTGTACGAGAAACTGAAAATAGGTGGATAATGAAAAGAATGCATGGTCAATTTCATAGGGATGTTGAAGATAAGACAGACAGAAAAAAAAGATGGCTGTAGATGAATAAAATTGATTTAACACCATAAAAGGAGACTCTAATCTGTGCTGCCCAAGAGCATGTACTAAGAACAAACTACATAAAATACAGAATAGACAACACTGCAGATAGTGATAAGTGCAGAATCTGTGGACAAAACGGTGAAAAGGCATAGCATATTACTAGCCAACGTACGCCACGAACCCGGAAGGAATATAAGAGACACCATGACAATGTAGCCAGTCTTGTCAATTGGACACTTTGCAACATGTATGGACTTGACAGAGCAAAAACGTTGGTACGACGACAAACCTGAAGGCATCGTCGAAAATAAAAATGCAAGGATCCTATGGGATTTTATGATTCAGTGTGACCATGAGATAGAGAGTAGGAAGCCGGACAGTGTTAATTGAGAAAGAAAACAAACTATGCTGGATCATATATACAGCATGCCCAACTAATAACAAGGTATGCGATAAGGAAGAAAAAAAGTCGAGAGATATGACATGTTAGCTTGGTACCTTAAGCAGTTCAGTTCGATGAAAAAGGTTGCAGTAGTACCAAGAAATGTTGGAGCCCTGGGAACATTGAGCAAACACTTAGAGAATTACGTGGAACGAATAGGGGCTGCAATAAGTGTGGAGCATTTGCAGAAAACAGCACTGCTTGGAACCACTCGAATGCTCCAGAAGGTGCTCGAGAAATAAATGGTATTACCTTAGTTCACTGGTGGTGAACAGCTGACACTGTAGTTCATTTCCAGGGTTAGAAGCTGTGCAAAGGCAATAATGATAATAATAACATCTACAAATACCTTAGGAACGAGAACCTAGGTTCGAAATTTCCCCAAAATACCTGATGAAGGCTGGGGGGTATATCAACCGAAACGTTGTGTTAACAACAAACAAAATGAGGACAAATATCCGTCAAATGTAAATAATGTAAATAAAAGCTGACCTAATAATGGCTGTTCAGTGGCATTTTCTGACATACCATGCTATGTTGTTTTCTTCTGCTCTAATGCTATCTTCCCTCCAATAAGCCCTCTTACCCCTCTTTTTCTTGGTACATACAGTCTGTCTGTGTTACTTTTCGGGTGGAGTGTCCCATATCTAGTGAGCAACTTCCTTGTCTTTCTGTCTAAGCTGTTTAGTTCATCTACTGTCCTTGCGATTACACCTGCTCCATATCTAAGGAGTGAAACTCCTCAGGTGTGAATAGCTCGAATCGTATTACGTCTGTTTAATTTCGATTTAAGTATCTGTCACAGTCTGCGCAAGTACCCTCCTTAAATTTTTCTGTCATTTCTTTCTCTATCAAATTATCTATTTCCAATTTCCCCATGTACCTATAGCCCGTCTCTCCTATCAACTTCATAAACTCCCCGACGGTATTGTTAGCCCGTCCATACATTTGATTTTGCCTCTCTTCAAGACTAATACATCACACGTTCTCAGTTCGAACTCCATTCTGATATCAGCATTGAAATTATACACCGTATCAACGAGGTAACTGACTTGCGATTCATCTGTACCATAAGGTCTGAGGTCATCGATGAATAATATATGGTTGACTTTTTGGTGGCGGCTTTTGAATACATACCCAGCTCTTGATTTCTTTAGAATCAGTGTTAGTAGTATCAAGCACAGTTCAAAGATCAGTGGGGATCATTAGGGGACATGCTCAACTGGTTAAGGTTCAAACACTGATAATTAAATCTTTGGTATTCAGCAGAATATTTCCTGTAGGCCATCTTTTATACCAATATTATCATCATCATCATCATCATCATCATCATTATTATTATTATTATTATTATTATTATTATTATTATTATTATTATTATTATTATTGTTGTTGTTGTTGTTGTTGTTGTTGATGTTGTTTTTTCCTTCTCTTCAAATTTTCTTCCATTTCTCGCAGGGTGTTTTACGTACACCTAGGGCAGCAAAGCTCATGGAATGCATTCCCATTTTACACACGAAAATTCGCAGGTAAAAGATGTATTTAAAAAATAAATAAATATATAAATACATGAAGGGATGTTGTTTCCATAGCGATAATGCTCTTCTCAGTACATGAGTCGTTCCAGTTAACACGATTTTTTGCATTTCCTGTAAGGTATTATTATTATTATTCAGTGAGATATCAGTGCATGCCATCAAGTGACATTGGGGTAAAATATACGAAACTCAATATACCCATCCTGATTACCCGTCTGATAAGGATACACAAGGCACATACATCACAACCGTATGTGCGTGGCATGGTGATCTCATATCAAGATAAACAGCGCATGACCTCGCAGGTGGGGCTCAGTTAGAATTTTCTTCAGGTCGAGTAGCCCATCTCGCTCAAAAGGTCCCTGAATAAGGTTTGTTTAAAGATGTTGATCTAAACACTCATGTTTCCAAAGGTGAATTATTCAAACCCCAAAGAATTCATCTCAACACATGACTATGATGCACCCTCACTACTTCTGCTCGTGATCAGAGATGCACATATCGTCAGCTACCAAGGGACATGCTCAACTGGTTAAGGTCAAACATCTGACTAGCAAATTTGTGGTATTGCCATTTATTTAGGTTAATTACCGTAACTTAATATGATACAACATTAATGGTTAATTATATTTACAATCCATCTTTAATTTTCCTTCCTTATAAACGTTTATTTACATAACTAATCGTATATAAAGTATTCATTGGATTCTCTCCCTTTCTCCTTCCAATTACAATAAATTTTTATTACCATTATTATTAACTTGAATATTTTTCTGCGGTTCAGTATGTCTTCCTTTAATTTAAACTCTTAGTATAGCGTTCATGGCCTCTCTCCCTAATCA
>NC_068988.1:35917997-35921719 GCF_001194135.2 Octopus bimaculoides
CATCACAGCACATAATTTTGTCAGTGAACAGGTCGCGGTCTCAAAGCGACAAAAATATTTTGACAAATTAAATATAAATGTTGAAGTGAATCTGACAGCTTTTGTGTGTTATTTTAAATGGCTTATAAACACCTTCCACGCTGCAATTGTTTTCTTTCCAGCACACGATCTCAGATCATGTCATCTCCCTATATATATATATATATATATATATATATCAAATGAGGTTTGTCTGCTTACGTTTGACATGGCTGTGTATATGTACTGCAGTTTAAAATTTGACTTTCACAGTAAATAATCAGTAATTAGAACGCTATTTGGATTCATGTTTCTACTATTGCACTCGTATTATTTGATATGAACCCACAGTTTGGGAATGTCACAGTGTTTAGATGGAAAAGCAAACATAGGTGGTTGTTTATATAAGATCTTATAAAAAATACTTTGCGCTTTATTTTATTTTACCCCCGTGCACGCACACGTACATGTGAGATTGGATCTGAATGTCTGCCTATATGTGTGTAATTGAACAAATTGCTGTTGAATAATTCATCACATATTCAAAAAGATACCCTTCTAGACATATAAATGAAGGAATGGTTACCATTAGAATGCCTACGATTATAGTTCTGCTTGATATGTGGCTTAAAATAACAGCAAGCACAAGAAATTTACAATAAATTCTTTATGTTGATAGGTGGTCTGCTACAAATATCAGCAAAATATTCTCAGATCCTATATCGCAATGTTAAAAGTGGAACGATATATATAAGCCTGTGAGAACAAGGTCGGGAAGTTACGTGAATAACGTTTTTGTTGCGCTATGAAATCTGACTTGCGGCATATGTAAAAAAAAACAATATTGCAGATAACTAGAGTTTGAAACTTATCTGCTGAGTCTCTACCTTTGTTAAGTGTTTACGTTAGTGGATAACATGTGCTTATAATCATAAAGTCGTCGTATCGATTCCCGAGTCTGCCGAGTTTCAATCTGTGCAAGTTAATTCACTCCATGTCACTCTGGTATGAAAATAAGTGGGAACAGAAGCAACAGCAGCCTGTAGCTTCCACTTTTTCCCTTGAAAAGACTAGTCGGCATCAAGTCTGTCGGTTTTCAAGATTAAGTAGTGAGCGTTCGACTCTCTAGTTTAGCATTATGAAGCTGATTACATGACAGCACGAGTTATCTAATTGACCATCACTTTAAGATGAACATGGGTAATGATACTGGTGAGGATGATGACGAAGTCAACCACATAATACTTACTATCTAAAGTGGAAGGATTGCAACAGTCTGAATTCAATCTTATGCGGTAAATGCATTGTATACAATATGTTTATAGACAGAATTTTAAGAGCTTGATCCATGAATACAAATCAGACCCATTTAAATAGTTTACTCAGATTCTTAACCAATTTTACTACAATCCTATGATCATTCATAAGTATTAATATCCAAACATTACTAATATTGCTTGCGTAGTTAGTTTTAGATGTACGATTTCAATACTGATACAATATGTGGATTTGCACGTTGGTAGTTTCGTTGACGTTATGTATAAATTTATGGATGGGCTCAGAATATATTGACTGTTGTTAATGCATATTTAGCGAGACGCATATGGTATATACAGTAATACAAATTGAGAGAAAAATCAGAGAACAGTGTAATAATATTTGCTCAGAGAGCAGTGTAATAATGCTTACTCGTTAAATAGGGATTAATCAAGCTGAAACTCAGCTGGTGCAAATGTGATGGAGCCATTCCTCACTGTAGATTCTACGCTTATTTATTTAGCAATTTAGCAATCTAAAAATGCGATGATGTTAATTTGTAACTTGCGACCCACTGCCACAAATTGCTATAATATTTACTAGGTTCGAATTTTATAAGTACTGCCGAAAATTATAATATGAGCAATTCTGGGCGTTTTCCATTTCTTGTGTTAAAGGGTGACTGTTACAATCAATTGTATAATATCTTTCAAACAATACCACTCTGTGTCAAAAACATATATACACTAGTGTATGCAATGAAATAAGAATTATATCTGCATCAGAGGTGCCAAGCGTTTATATACCTAGCACAAGAACAACAACGAAGGCAACAGCAAAGTTTATAACATCGAAATTTAAAGATAGAAGAAGAAGAAGAAGAAGAAGAAGAAGAAGAAGAAGAAGAAGAAGAAGAAGAAGAAGAAGAAGAAGAAGAAGAAGAAGAAGAAGAAGAAGAAGAAGAAGAAGAAGAAGAAGAAGGGATGCTGCAAGGGTCCATACGGCTGTAAAGATCAGCTGTTGATCAATAAGGCTATAACTAAAGACAGCTGCAGAAAGAAGAAATGTATAAGTATAACCTGGATCGATTATTACCGAAATACTTTTGATACTTTCAACCAGGAGTGACTCTAACGATGGCAAGAAAAGTCCCTTCACGGCAAATACTGTGTTAAACTAAACGCAAAAGAAATATATAAAGCAAAATCCTAAAAATGGCTGAGAAGCTAAGGACTGAAGGATTTTTAATTGTAGCACAAACCGAAGTTTTCCCTCCAGAAATTACCAAAAGCATGTAATGAAAAGAAATACAAGTAACTGCAGATTATGTGGAGAAGGACAAGAAACATTAAATCCTTATGTCTTAAACAACTAAAATATAACACCCAGAAATGAAAGAGAAAATTACGAGGGAGTATTACAGAAGAGTTAGGTTAATATTAGACACCGAACTTAATGTTAAACATGAGATAATAGGGACAAACACGATTGCCATAAAAGACATAAATTGCAGCTTTAACATAAGATGGATGATCAGTGAATTGAGAAACCAAGATAGAAAACCAGAAAACTATTAACAGCGTACCGAATTCACCACCCCAAAGCAAACGCAGACAAAATATATCTACCTCACTCAGAGAAGGTGGCCGTGGCCTGATACAGATAGAAAACTATTATAAAATAACAACAGTTCTACTAGGAAAGTACTTATAAACAAATAATAGAAGTCTACAGCGTGTAATAGAGCAACACGAGAAAAAAAAAGCTTTCCTCTATACAGATCTAGGCGACATATTACAAAATAGAAATAAACAACGCTGATAGATTGACATCAGATGATAACATAGCAGAAATGGTGAAAGAGACAAACAAACAACATAAAAACAGAAGTACAAACCATCACCTGGGATTTGCCGGTTCAAACGGACAAAGAATAAAAGCTAAAATCTCAGACATAATAATCTCAGACATAATAACCAAGGATTGGAGAAAAAAACACCTGCTTACTGATAAACATTGTAGTCCATTCTGATCAAAATGTTGTTCAAAAAGAAGTGGTGAAATTGTCTAGGTACAAAGATCTCGAAATTGAAGTATTCAAGATGTGGCCTGTGAAGTTGAAAACAATACCAATAATAATTGGAGTATTGGGCATGATAAAAATAATATGATCAAAAACGTAGAAGCTACACCTCGATCCTCAGAATTACACAAAGAGTTTTCACATTCCCAATAACAACAAGAAAAAAAAACACTCAATGCTGCCCTCACCCCAGCAACATGGGAGTATAGAGGGTAAAGCTGTAAAAATTGCCTCATTCTACCAAATTTTGAACAATTATATAATAATAATAATAATAATAATAATAATAATAATAATAATAATAATAATAATAATAATAGTCAAGACGAAGAGCGCGATTTTATAGTAATAGATATTTTGTTGG
>NC_068988.1:35921767-35927437 GCF_001194135.2 Octopus bimaculoides
GAAAAACCAGCATCCACGCATTTGATGGAATGGCAACATCAATCTTTAAGTTTCAATTTTATAACAGGCGAATAAGAAAAAGACAGAAAGAAAGACAAAAGAAAAAAGAAAAGGAAAAAGGAAGAAGAATATTTAATCAAACAGTTTTGTATAAATTTGATGATATTCTCCTGTCATTTTATTTATTCCTCCAGGGCGTGATGTTAATAACCTGCAAACATATTTTGCCTCACGCATTTTGAGAAGTGAAAGAGAAGCAGATTCAGAATATTATCTGAGAATATTCACTTTCAACTCGTTTTCAAAATTGTAGCCGTTTGAAGCAAAATGTTCAGTAAGTTCTGTCAAACAACGGTTATTGTGCATGACGTCATATCTGTGAGGCATTTTTTGTCTCGTTACCGCACAGGAATGCCCATTGCTGATCACTTCACCATCTGGCGAATTTATTTACAGACCTGTGGAATTTTATCTATTGACCAAGCTGTTTCTCTTGCTCTTGCTATTCCCTTAAACCCTCACATACTTATGATTATCTCAAGTACAAGGCAAATGTTGAAACTAAACAACATTTAATAACACCGTTTAAAAATAAATGGAAATAATAATAAAGATGGTATTAATGGTGCTGGTGGTAACAATGATAATAATAATAATTTAGCCAAAACTCATATCGGATCAGAGGAAATATCAATAATGGCAAATAGTAAAAACATGAAAATAATAATAATAATAATAATAATAATGAAAGGAAGCGGTTGGAATCTCCCTATGCTCTGATTGATGATACATCTAGTGATGATGTTACAATAAAAATATTGGTAATTGCGTAACCATATGAATTACAATAAAAATCAAAATATTGTAAATAACAGTGGTAATGAAACTGTAGCATTTGATGGTGAGTGTTGCACGCGGCAGGCTCACAGATACTGGTCCAACGCCAGTTAGTCGTTATCCAGCAAAGGACCAACACACATGGCGTAGATGGAACAAACAAGTTAATGCTGTGGTCATGGAGTATTACTACCTCTGCAACCCCTTAGACAAAAATGGTGTTCCTTTTAGGGGATACCGACAACGTGTGCATGATCAAAAAGAAAGAAGAGGATTGTTTCAACTCATGGAAACGAGATTATGTGATCAAGCTAGAGTATTAAAGAAAAATCGCTGGTCCACAAAATTAGAGCACGAAGCTATCAATAGACGGGTATTGGAACACAGCAGCAGAGAAAACGATGATTATACAGTTCCTACTGATAAATGTAATCTCGTAGCAGAAAACAGAGGTGAAATATCTAATAAACTACAGGAAAGGAACACATAGATGGTTTGGAAAAAGACAATAAAACCAAAGGTTTACATGACAGATGGGCAAAAGGCAATCTACGACAGATAAAGGTAAGGCTACAGGAGAGCGATAGTGACATTATTTCCAACCTTAAAAAAGTAGGTTCATCGGTGGACATCGAACCAAGAAATGAAAAATGTGAATGAAATTCTGAAATATATCAGAACAAGCAACATCTCAGAAGCAAACAATTTGATCAAGACAGCAAGTATTGTTATAGCAGAAAAAGTGGGTGTTGATGTCAAGTAAAAGAAATATAAAGGGAGTGAAAAAAGAAAAGATCGATGGTGAATAAGAGTACAGTGGGGTTAGATTTTCTCTCGAAGGACATTGCTGTGTAACACTGAAAAGAGAAAGGGGTGCTTAAAAGCGAAGAAAAATATAGGGCACAGAGCAGAAAGTATGATATTGAAGAAAAATGCCTGAAAGTGACTAGCACAGTCAATGTACGGACACCTGAAAAAAATGGAGTCCTGCCACATGAGCAGAAGGGATGCAGACATAAGTGCAGAGCTACCAAGGAACAACTCTTGGTAGACAAAACTGTACTTAGATACTACAAGAGGTGGAAAACTTGCTTAGTCAGATCATGGATCGATTATCACAAGACGTATGATATGATCCTACAATCTTGGATCAAAAAATGTATGAACTAATTTGGTATTGCATCGAATACTGAGCAATTGTTTGGAAAAATATAGCGAAGAGGAGGATGGAACGGACAACATGTAGAAGAAGGTTAGAGAGAATAGAAATCAGGGGAGGGATCTTCCAAGGGGACTACTTGTCCCCTTTAGTCTTTGTACAGTGCCATTTACAACTTACACTAATTCTAAGGAAAGCAAACGCTGAGTATGCATTCAAAAGCTGCCAACAAAATGTCAGTCACTTTTTAGTCATGAATGACGTCAAAATTTATAGTAAGGATGAATCCCAAGTCCGTTTCCTCGTTGATACGGTGTATACCTTCAGTGCTGGTATCAGAATGGAGTTCGGACTGAAAAGTGTGGTGTCTTAGTCTTGAACGCAGGCAAAATCAAATGTATGGACAGGCTAGCGATACCGTCGGGGGAGGTTATGAAGCTGATAGAAGATACGGGCTATAAGTACTTGGGGTTATTAGAAATGAATAAATTGATGGAGCAAGAAATGACAGAAAAATTTAAGATGGAGTACTTGCGTAGACTGAGACTGATCCTTAAGTCGAATTTAAACGGACGTAATAAGATTGAAGCTATCAACTTGGGCGGTTTCACACCTTAGATATGGAGCAGGTGTAATCGCATGGACAGTAGATGAACTAAACAGCTTAGACAGAAAGACATGGACATTGCTGACTAGATATGGGACACTCCACCCAAAAAGTGACACAGAGAGACTGTATGTACCAAGAAAAAGAATGGAAAAAGGACTGAGTAGATGCGAACACCGCTTTAGAGCAGGAGAAAATAACATATCATGGTATGTAAAAAATGCACAGAACCACTATTATTGGAAGTAAGAAGGTCAGGCTTGTGTAGGAAGGAAGATTTCAAAGAGAAAACACCGTACAAGCACTTCAGAACGAATGAAACTCAAAATAGGTGGGTAAAGAAAAGAATGCATGGACAATTTCATAGAGATGTTGAAGATACGACAGTCAGAGAATAAAGATGGCTATAGATGACTAAATGTGATTTCAAACAGGAAACGGAGGCTCTAATCTGTGCTTACCAAAATCAGGCATGAAGAAAGAATTACATCAATTACAGAATATACAACACATCAGAAAGTGGTAAATGCAGAATTTGTAGACAAAATGTTGAAACCGTATGGCACATTGCCGATCAATGTACGCCACTAGCCCAGAGAGAATATAAGAGACGCCATGACAATATAGGCGGATTGTCCATTGGACACTTTGAAAGAAGTATGGACTTGACAGAGCAAAAATTGGTACAACCATAAACCCGAAAGAATCATCGAAAATGATAATTTAAAGATTCAATGGGATTTTATAATTCAGTGCTACTATGAGTTAGAGAATAGGAAACCAGACATAGTGTTAATTGAGAAAGAAATCAAACGATGCTGGATCGGAGATATACCATGCCCCGCTGACAACAAGGTATGCGATAAGGAAGAAAGAAAATGTGGTAGTCGTATCTATAATTGTCGGAGCCCTGGTCAGCTTGGGAAATAACTGTTAGGGACCTGGAACAGTGAGTAAAAATCTTGAGAATTACATGGAACAAATAGGGGCTACAATAAGGGTGGATCACTTGCAAAAATCAGCACTGCCTGGTTGCGCTCGAATACTACGGAATGTGTTCGAAAAATAAAGGGTAGTGAACAGCTGGCACCATAGTACATCTCCAGCGTTAGAAGCTGTACAAAGACAATAAATGATAATGATAATAATCCTTTGTGTTATGTGCACAAAGTCTGAAATTTTGATGGAAATGCCTGACTACATGGATCCCAGTGCTCAACTGGTATTATTTTATCGACCTGAAAGTATAAATGATGAAGTCCACGTTAACAAAATTTGGACGCAGCAAGTGAAGACGGCTGGAAATGCTGCTTATCAGGTTGTCTGATGCAGTTACGGCTCTGGCAGCTAGTAGTAGTAGTAGTAGTAGTAGTAGTAGTAGTAGTAGTAGTAGTAGTAGTAAGAATGATATGAAAGGTGATACACTAATGTAGTCAGTAAATAGATTTGCCAGAGAAAGCGATATTAGATTCGGCTTAGAAAAATGCGCCAAGTCATCTCTTAGTAGAATGAAATTAATTAAGAAGAATAATATAATTCTAGATAAAGAGACTGAAATTAGAGAATTACAACAATATGAGACATAGTAATTCAAAGAGTCAATGAACTAGACAATACATGATAAAGTAAAGAAAACAGATTAATAAAGAATATTGTTGACGCATTAGATGAATACTTAAAACAGAATGATAAATCAAAATACGATAATAAGCAGCAAATCTATAATGGTCCCAGTGATAAATCATATTTATAACATTCTCAATTGGACGCAAAACCATCTCGTAACACTTGGAAAATATTTATTGAGTTTTGAATACAGCATATAAAATCAAACATGGAAAGTTTACTAAGAAGGTGGTTGATCGTTATGCAACTCATAAAAACTATTTTAAAATGTCCACAGGAGGACCAAGGAAGCAATAAAACATCGTTGAAATGTAATACATAATGTTATGTAACATGAACAACAGGAAATAATTGATGTTTTATATCTTCAAGGAAGCCTAACAAATACTTGAAATAAATTACATGTAATCCGAGAAAAACTGAAAAAATAACAAAAGTTGTTTCAAGACTGAAATGTAGGGTAAGATAAGATCTACAAAATACTATATAATAAAGTGAATGGAAGAAATGCTTCTGTAAGTCTGAAAATGAAAAACAATCAACGACACAGAAAATAAAACTGAGACTAGATAATTAGTGTTTGCGCTAGTGAACTCAGATTCTACTAAATTTATATGATCAAGAGAAATGTGTGACAGTAGAATGTGTAAAGTTGGGAAACAAACAGTTTCAAAGAAAACATTGTAGTAACAAATATGATGGCGTTGTGACTTACATGCACTGGAAGTTGTCCGAGCGTTATGACAAACCTAGAGATAAGTTGTATAAGCATACACTAGAAATGTTCTCCGACGATAAAAGTCATATATCATTACACACAAAAACGGTACGGTAATATATATTCCATCAGATATTGTTGTCAATGTTTACAACGAAAAGTATGTCTCTTGCGCAAAATAGAAACCATAACAGATGCTGATGTAATCAGTGAATTAGAGAAGTACCTGGATTAAAATATGGAAATAGCGATAACTAGAATATGCCGAACATAATAATAGGGAGATAAACAAGAAAACCCAAAAAAGAAGGTATGCAGATAACCAGTCTCTGCGAGAGAGCACTTATTTCATAATGAAATCCACAAATAAGAAGCAAACACCGACGTTAACGCAAATGAGATTTTAATCAAAGGTTTCCCTGATCAAGGCTAGTCTGGGACAGGCTTGACAACAACAAATTGTCATATATATATATACATGAACAAATATATCTTTATGTCATCACAGATCCACATATGCACACGGATCTATATGTTCGCTCTATGAATATATTTACAAAACATCGAAATCAATATTGCGATGGTCATTTAAGATATCTTGTATGAATCATGGGAACTTTATGTGCATAAGCATCTGTGAATATACATTTATGCACATCCATATATATTCGTATATATATATTCGTATATATAACTAACAAGACATAAAAATATGCATCTAAA
>NC_068988.1:35927861-35931433 GCF_001194135.2 Octopus bimaculoides
TATATATATATATGCATATATATATATATGCATATATATATATATGTGTGTGTGTGTGTGTGTGTGTGTGTGTGTGTATGTATATATACATATACAAGCACACGCGTGTACGAATGCATACAGACACGCATATGTGCATATATATGTCTACGTACATACAAATACAAACACATGCGCAAAAACGCATACATTATTATGTTCGTATACACATCTCTAGACGCACAGACACTTACATTCGCGGATATACAAAACGTAGTCTATACGCTCATGCACATACATACGCGGACGTATATACACATACATATAGACGTATATACAATTAAAAACACATACGCAAAAAATATAAACCGTAAAACATTTTCATTCGCCGCAAAATTTGAATATACAAATGAGTTATATATGTAAAGACACAAATACACCCACCTGTCTGTCAAACACGTCTACACCTGCAGATACATAAACTATATACATATATATATGAATGACAGAAGGTGACAAGTACAACAAGTAGAGTCTTGCGATCGTATATATACAATCATTCATATACATGTATATATCCACGCACATATACATTAGGCATATTCTACACGCGTATAAGTTACACAATTATAAAGGGTGAAAAATAATGTGCAGATAAAATATATAACGTAATAAAATATATATAAATATGAAAGAGATGTTAAGACATATGAAAGGCTTGTACGTGGATATAATATAAAAATCAGGTTCTATCTCTCATCTTGCGGGGAGGGGTCCAAAAACGTAGCAAATGTTTTGCCATATATGGACATGACAAGTTCAGTTCTTGAATTTAGATATGTAGCGGGGTCTAAAGGACTTTTCCAGATAAGCCATTTTTTCCATATTGCAAAGAGACTGCACTTTCCACTGCCGTTTGTGTAAGCCTTACACTTGGACAAGATCTTCCAGTCAATCTTATAGTTGACACCTTTATCTTTTAAGGACCATATATAACTGGATAATTTGGTTGTTTTCCCTTATCCCAGTGTCTGAAGCTTAAGGTGTGGTTGCTGAACCTGGCTTTAAAATTTCCCTCTGTGAGACCCACATATTTCTTTGACGAAACTATGTCCTTCGTGGTTTTAGAGCCTACAGTGGCTTCATAAATGATGTGTGCAATTATATTTTTAAAGTTAGGAGTAAAACTAAAACTAATTTTTAATTTATGCCTTTTAAAGAGCATTATATGATTATGATTGATTGGAAAATTCCTATCTATAAGGGATAAGAAATATCTACATTAAAGGTCACTTCGGGGAGTAAGGTAATTGAACCAGATAATTTTCCTATTCCTATTTTTCCTTTTCTTTGTTACTGGACTAATGACATGTGTAAAGGTTATTTCCTCGCTAAAACCACTATCTTTTAAAACTTTATTATCTACTGGGGTAACACTATTAAAAATGATTATACTGGAGGAGAGGCTAGAAATTTCTTGCTAATATTTTTAACGAAATTCTTAAATGCTATGGGGGGATGGCAGGAACCTACATTAATATAGCTAAGTTTATAAATATTCTTATTTAAATCTAAAGATACATCTAGGAAATTTACAACTGTCAGATTGGCATCTTTTTTATGCTAAGATCAAATGTTTTCATCATTTGGATAATGTCCTTCCTAAACTGATCTTGCGCCGGTCCATTGGTGTTTGTGATTAAAGCCAGCGCATCATCTTTGTAAATGGCGAAATATATACCAGGAAAAGTTTTACCCAACGTATTGAATAGGAATAGTCCTGAAGGCGCTCTCTTTATCGGTTGTCTTAACCCACTCTGCTCTCTCACTGTATAAAGTTAAAATTTTGTGTTATCAAGTATTTTAAGAATATTATAACCGAAATGATAAAATGTTTGAATACATTTGAGTATATATAAAACTTTACCACAATAGAGAGAGGAAAGAAATTACATAGAAATAGTTTAATATTTATTCCTATTATATACTAAAATATTAACTCATTTGATGGTATCTATGAAGATTAATCATTGGCATTTACTGGTATTTAATAAAGGAGTACTGAGGCGAAAGAGCATGCTAACTATATATTAATTGATATATACGCATTACCTCTGGATATCCTGTTGCTTATTTTGATTTTAATCACCTTACCTTGAAACTGTATGGATAATACCGTACTGTTGTGCTTCGGAGCACACACGAAGACGGAGAGTGACGCTCAGAAGGTCACAGATGTTTGACGACAGATATCCGGCCAATGGACATAAGTGAAGAACGAATATATAGTGCATGTGTTTATTTGGTAAAAAAAATAATGACCATCCCGAAATACAACGACGTCTGTTTCAACACACGACTTCACATCGTAGCCTTCTTTCATCAGTCAAGTTCACCAGAAGTCCTTAATATTTCGGGCAGTTACACTTGAGACAATTCGAACTGGTTGCCCCCAAAATGTCTAAGCTAAGAGCATTAGGTATTTTTGTAAGAAAGCTATCGAATGATATATATATATATATGTGTGTGTGTGTGTGTGTGTGTGTGTGTGTGTGTATGTGTGTGTGTGTCTGTGTGTCTGTGTGTGTATCAATACTTTTGGTCCATATAAATGTATATGTATCAGGTGTATCTCTAGTTATCTATCTTACTAACACCTCTGTCTGTCTGTCTGTCTGTCTGTTTCTCTCTGTCTTTCTGTCTGTCTGTCTGTCTCTCTCTATTTCTATATCTCTCTCTTTTTCTCTCTCTCTCTCTCTCTGTATATAGTTAGTGAGTTACAGTTTTAGAGAGAGTACCTTTAGTTATACATATACCTAAACATGCAGAAACAACTCTGTTGATACACACGTATAAGCTCTGATACAGTGGGAAGGCATATATTGATTGATTTCAATGGACATCAGTGAAGGCACTTAACAAATTAAGGACATGCTCCTTCATCAAAGAGCTTCTAGAGATATTTATCTGTAATCTATAATAAACAACCAAATTAAGCGCCCTCCAACCTGTCCGACTGGTCTGTGTAAATTATTTGTAAATCCCCATAAACTTGATTAAAGTTCTACCTATAACAACGCAGCTGCATAAAAGAAAATTACGCTGTCTGTATGGCAGTTGGCTATTTGGTCTTGTTGTTGTTGTTACAGTGTTATAAATAATGTTAGAACGACGCAGCTGAGTCAATATCGTGCTACTTACAATGTCTTTCTGCGATGAACTGGATTCGTTATAGGCTAGATAGGTTATAGAAAATTACATACATACACGCGCACACATATATGTGTTTGTGCATATATTTATATATATGTATCTATGCATATATATATATATATGCCCTAGGGTTAAACAACATGGCAGACCCTCTTATGCTCAAGGTCACAGTCAACACACAAAAACAAAGAACTACATTCACACAACGTTGCAGGCCCCTCCCTGGATTGGCTGTATCTCTACTACGTAATCCCTTAAGTATTCAGGGACAGTTCTGCAGCCCTTGCGTCCAATAATACTATCCATATCACGTCCTCACTTTGTTGTTTTTTTATTTTTTTGTTATTGTGTTTTTGAACTATATATATATATATATATAT
>NC_068988.1:35931664-35932341 GCF_001194135.2 Octopus bimaculoides
ATATATATATGGAAATATGGAATGAAAAGTATATGTATATATATATATATGTATGTATGTATGTTTGCATGAATACATATACACGCACATAGTACATATGCTAAACGTTCGTGTCGAGGGCCATTCATCGTAACACATAAACCACTTAAATAAATGACACTTCTTATTTATGCATTTTTTATAGTAGTTCTGGAAATCTCATTATATTGTGAAAGGTAAATAAACGCTTACTTCTATCATATAATCTTTTTCAGCCTAACGAAAACGGAAATGGAATACTTTACCTAAATATCACTCTGTAAATAGGTGTGATAAATAAAGAATATGCTTTCATGAGTCCCTTCACAAGTAATCATCATGGATTCTTTTTAATTTCTAGATATATTTTTTTTAATTTGTGACTCTTGTAACTCTATCACATATTTATCTTATATTCACATGCAGCAGCTCTGTATATTGTGAATGATTGAGTACTTTCTGGAAGCAGGCAGAATCATTAACACGCCGAACAAAATGCTTATTCGTATTTCGCACGTCTTTACGCCCTTAGTCTAAATTTCATCAAGGTGGTCGATTTGCTTTACATCCTCTCACAAAAGAGAACACACACATATATATGTTTGTGTACATATATATAAATATATATATATGTTGTATATATATATATATATATATAT
>NC_068988.1:35933140-35938496 GCF_001194135.2 Octopus bimaculoides
TGTGTGTGTGTGTGTGTGTGTGTGTGTGTGTGTGTGTGTGTTTGTGAGTGTATGTATGTATGTATGTATGCATGTATGTATGTATGTCAGTATGTAATTATTTATTCTTAATAGAATTTAGGATAAAATTACGTTAATGATTATATCGAGTGGCCAGCACGAAATAAAAGCTTGTAGGTAATTTATATACTAAATAAATAATTATATATATAATTATATAATTATATTAAAGAGATCAGGAAAGAACTAACTCTAGCATGCTAAAATTGGACGCTAAAGGCACTAAAAAATCACTGTATAGCCACTACAAAGCAACAATAAATAATAAAATATTTTTGCACCTGATCGAAAACGCATTTCCTGCGAGGCTATTCCTATAAGAAACCCGTAGTTGAAGAAAAATTTGACTTGATCTGGTGCATAAACACAAATATTTGTATATGGGCGTGTACCTTTGATCTGTTTGAGTATGTATAAGTATCTGTGATTATGTTCTTTGAATTGTGCTGATGGTAGGAAATAGTCTTGTTTATTGCTTTAATCTCCAAATTGGTCTCAATATACAATTTACTTTGAAGTTTTATTTAGTATTTTTCATTTGCCCGCATACATCCTGTGTTTTGTAGGAGTTATGCAGTGGTCTTTATAGAGCGTTTGGCGTCTACTTTCACCATGCTGGAGAAGGTTCTTTCCTGACCCCTTTAATATAATCATACAATTATATGTATAATTATTAATTTAGTATGTGCGTATATATATATAGTAACAGTACTGCAAAATAAAAATCTATTTGTCAACGTAAAGTTTTCCAGCTTGCTATCGACGCACAACTGCATCCTTATACCCCGAACATAATACATTATGTACGTTATTTACATTTGGCTGATATTTGTCCTCATCTTCTTTGTTGTTAACACAACGTTTCGGTTCTAATTCCTAGGGTAATTTTTGATGTTGTTGTTGTTGTTGTTGTTATTATTATTATTATTATTATTATTATTATTATTATTATTATTATTATTATTATTATTATTATTATTATTATTGTTGTTGTTGTTGTTGTTGTTTTTGTTGTTGCTGTTGTTATTATTATTATTATTATTATTAAATTCAAATTACGACAAACGTAAATAAACAAACGAAGTTTGCTTTTAGAAGCGTTGAGATGTCTTTTTAGAAAGGTAAAGAAGTGATTCTTAAATTCTCAATCGCAGAATAATGCTAATAATATAGCCTGAACAGGATAAACTATCCCTATTTTGCAGAGAAAAGTGTAGGTGACTAGCTGTGGACACGAACTCACATCCCCGTCATTACATGTGATGATGCTTTGACCGATTAAGCTAAACTACCCACTACAAATTCAGTCACCTACATTATTATTATTATTATTATTATTATTATTATTATTATTATTATTATTATTATTATTATTATTATTATTATTATTATTATTAATATTATTATTATTATTATCATTATTATTATTATTCAGGTCACTGCTTGGAATCGGACTCGGAATATTGGGGTTAGTAGCCTGCACTCTTAACCACTACGCCATATATCCCCACTCACCCTTAAACGGTACCTGCGGAACATTATTTCTGTTTTATTTCACTTCATCGGCACAAGTTAACCGTTAGCTAGAGATGGAAGCATTAAGCATTGTTGGTGGTATATACTTTTAAAGTGACATACAAACACTGATCTCGTAAAGAGGAAAACAATTTGTTTTAATTTTTTGAGCGAGACATAAGTAGTAACAGAAGAGAGATTAAATCTATTTGCCTAATGTGGTAGCCCTGATTAGAACGACCCAGACACCATGGTCCGCAAGTATCGTTTAAGGCTGAGTGGGGACACTAACTCTCTTGTTCGAGGCATAAGCATGCAGTTGAGTATCGGTAGCCAGCTGCAAAAGATGTTTTCCTGGGTCTAAGATCGTTCATTTCACATTGACAAATATATTTTACTATATATATATATATATATATATATATATATATATATATATATATATATATACATATATACTATCAATGCATTCCCGCGTTTCCCGCGTGTTATGACCTAAAGCAACGTTGTATTACACTTGTTCCTTTCTTAAGGGCAGAATCTGCAGATCTGATATATAGGGAGCTGGATTACTGGCGTCATGAAAGTTTTTGTCTGTTCAAAAGTGAAGGGAGAAGGGTACATTTTTCATGGGTTTGCATGAAAGTGCTTTTTGTTCTTAAGAAGGGTTAGGGTTAGGGTTAGGGTTATAAAAAGGGGTTAATACGATTTTGCCCAGAAATCACATTTTGAAAATTTTTATTTCTCCCAGGAACCACTGCAATTTCTTAATTTGTAGTATTTTTCGATTTTTTTCATCCACGTAGGAAAATACATGGGAATTACAAATCAGCAACATATATACATTTTTTAAAGTTATTTTTTTTGAACATCACTCAATGTCTTTTCCTCCACCTTTTCCATCCATCACCTACCCAATTTCAAAAAGTTAGAACCTCCAAATATTTCATTTTCGTTTGATGTTTCACGCATGCGTATAATTGTAGTGAAATAGCACACGAAAAAATAATATCAGGGCACCACCAGAAAAACTGACATGCTAGCAACAATAAGTAAATGACATTAGTTTTGAAGAAACTTCTCATCTCTCCAAAATCCTAAAATTGAAACATTGGGAGTTTGTAGATTTTGAAAGTGGTAAGGTGATTGATGAATTTCTGGGACGGCGATTTTTTGTTTCTTTAATAAAAGAGGAAGAAGAAAATACTTAAAGATTCCTACTCTCAGTTTTTTTTCTCCGTGCATTACCCAGAAAAAAAAAAATTCGAAAACATTATAATAACAAAGAAATTGGGGTAAGGAAGGAGAAAATTAAAACAATTGGGAACGTGTATTTTGAGCGAAATCCTAATCTCCTGTATCAAAAACATAGGAATGGGAAAAAATGTAGGAAGAAATAAGGGAGGTGGGATGCAAATGTAACCTTGAACATGCTAGAAACAACTGGTAAAGGACAGCATTTCAGGGAAAGCTTTAAAGTTTATATCGAAGATCAGCTTTTTAAATACGCTCATCACAAACACATATTACAAAATAGAAAAAGGGCATCCTAATTGGATTTGAGCTGTGATTTTGTGTGTGCACCCTCAAGAAATAACATAATTCGTACAGAAGTTTCACCTAGAGTGTGTATGTGCGTGTGCGTGTGCGTAAGTGTGCATGTGCATGTGTGTATGCTAAAGGAAGTTATTTTATGGAATTCTTTCGTTTGAAGCAGCAAAGTTGTCAGCTCGATCATATGGTCGATTATATGAGATCATATGATTGTTCGGTAATTACTGTAAAAAGTTTTTATCTCTTTATGCTTTGAAGAAAGAAACCGAAAGAGAGGAGAAAGTGAAGACATTTGCTTTGAAGTGAGAGCAGAAAGTGTAAGAGAAGCTAAAGGGAAAGATGTATGTACGTGTATATGAAATGGACGTGTGTGTCTGTGCACGCATGCATGTGTGCGTGAAAGAGAGTGTGAGTGAATGAGTGAAGGTGTGTGTTGTATTGTATATATATATTTTGTATGTATGTGTAAGTTGCACTCATTTGCTCTTTCTATCTCTCTCTTACAAAAAGACACATTATCTTTCATATTATCTTACAGGTACATAAATAAATGTGCATGTTTTCCGTAAGTCTGTGTGCGTGGGCATGAGAGAGAGAGCGAGAGGGGGTGATGCTGTATTCCCTCATAACATATAGAGAAATGGACGTCTTTTAATGAATTTTTTTCGGTTGTGGCGTATTTTAATATAATATTTATGTGTACATTTCCATAAATGTTTCCCTGAGTAGAATTCTGCGCATGCATGAAACATCAAACGAAAGTGAAACATGAGAATCAAATCGAAATATTGCCGGGAATTACCTCAAAATTGTGAGACCCGCTATCTTTTCCGAGGTTATTTTGTAGTAAAAATGAGTTGTACCAAAAACATAGCTTATTTAGTAGCATTTATACTTAGTCATCCCATAAATAATGCAGTAAACAGGGAGCGGACAATAAGCGTAAGCCAGCGAGAACTGCGGTTCTAGAAATTCAGAACCGGAAACTAAAGCCTAAAAGACGAGCCTCCTCCAGGAAGATCTGTAGAGCTCGATGAGGACGTCCTGCAAACGCTGGTGGAAGAAAATCCCATCGTAACTGTTGAGAAACTAGCAGAGAAACTTCGATTTAATCATTCAACTAATCATTTAAGTCAGCGCTAGAAGAAAATGGCAATGTTTGGTTTCAAGTATATTTTTGTACTTTTATTTCTCAAAATTATGATAAACAAATTTCTTTTTTTCCGTCCAAATTATTTTGAAGACAGCGGAATAAATGATTATCAAATGGGACTATGTCGAGCAAATATGGTGGGTGGGACATCGTTCCCAATTCAAACTGCTCCAGCCTTTAAAATATCACCCTCTCTGTATATGACTGAGCGTTGTTCTCATGGAAGAGCACGTTTTCGTCTTGAAACCAAACATGGCCATTTTCTTCTAGCGCTGACTTAAAAAATGATTGGTTGAATGACTAAATCCAAGTTTCTCTGCTAGTTTCTTCCACCAGGGTTTGCAGGATGTCCTCGTCGAGCTCTACAGATCTTCCTGGAGGAGGCTTGTCTTTTAGGTTTTATTTTCCGGCTCGGAATTTCTGGAAACACAGTTGACGCTGGCTTACGCTTATTGTCCGATCCATATTTACTGCATTAATATTCTTTACACTTTCTGTTGCTTTATTACCTTTATTGAACTCATATAGTAAAATATGCCAAATAGGCTCGTTCGTTACTTTGAAACATTAACTGTTAAAATCGAACTGAAAACTTCAAAGCATGTACTAAAGAATAACGGCAAAGCAAAATTATTACCTGCAATTTGATGCAGGTAGTTTATCCCATCACCCTCCGACTTTTAGTTTATGCAATTGAAAAATCTATATTACTTTATGGGATACACATCGCCAGTCTCGTAATATAACACTTGGTGATTTTGGTTCAAATCGGAAGTGTGAAACTATTTTCACTTTCTAATGAAACCTGGTCATCGCTGAGCAGTGTCTTTCAAATAACTAAAGCTGGTTATTGAGATAACGTAGAACATATCTAAATGGAAATAAAGTCTACTTGGTAGCCGAAAGTTTACTGAATCTGTTCATACCCCATATGTCAAAATCGGCAACTCAGTTTTCGAATGCATAAGCAAAATACTATACACCCCCGACGCACCACCCCTCACACACGCACAAACACAAAAACACACACACACAAACACACACACACACACACACACACACATACAATCCCTG
>NC_068988.1:35938506-35944465 GCF_001194135.2 Octopus bimaculoides
TACATACATACTTATACACACGCACATATATATATGTGTGTGTGCGTGTGTGTGTTGAATAAAATGAGAGAACAAAGCCAAGGCTGTGTGGAATTTATAGGACATTTATGAAGAGATACATAGTCTTACAGCTGTTTCTGGGATATTAGGGATATCCCTTCGCCAGAGACGATATGAGAGAGTTAACTTTTTTTCTTCTTTCTCGCTCATAGAGTTGGTATCGTGCAGGTGTGTTTACTGATTATGTGAGTAGACGACTGTCTTAAGCTGCTTTGCAGCTGTTTTCTGGTTGTGCTTTCTCTCCGCCTTGAGTAGGGTCTACAATGTCAACAGTAAAACACATGTTCTATTCGGAGTTTAGTGGGTTCGAAGTGTCCTCTTAGGAGGAGGAGCTCGTACGAGTAGTTGATAGAATGGACAAGTGCTCAAGGAAGAAAAGTTTTGCGGAATTGACAGGAGTCACAAAAAAGGAGCTGGACCTGACAAACATGGAGAAATACGAGAAAATGGCATGTAAGGTAGGTGGTGACGCTAAGTTGTCACCACCACAGAAAGTATTGGCGCGGTAACGATTCTTTGTGCCAGCTTGCCATCTTAATTTTGCTATCGCATTATAACGAGTTTTTCTTTTAATCAACATGCCGTGGTAAAAATTTCATTTCATTTCATTTAAATTTACAAAAATTCGTCGTCACTGCATCAACCTACATGAACAATGTATTTTTGTGTACATTAAAGAATTTAATTATGTATGTGTTTTTAGGTCTTATTGACAAGTAAAAAATAAATTATGTTACAATTTTATCTAAACAATTTAATTATGTTCTAACTAGTTGCAATAATATAAATTTAGATAGATGGGACTGAAGAAAAGTTAGTGAAAGATCAATTAACGAACGGTGAAATATTTTCTAATTTTTTGTGATCAATGCACGACAGTTAGAAAATATATGGCAGGACAAATTGAATTATTCTCACCATAGCACATTATCACACTCTTGTAATTTCAAATCCTTCTGCCTGAGCAAAATCAATTAGAAGCAGAGAATTTGTGTCAGGTCGGTTGAATATTTTATTAAAAATATGCCTAGACAATCAGCACAAATAATTTCAAATCAACCAAATACATACAAACATGTATGTATGTATGTATTATATGTATGCATGCATGTATGTATGTATGCATTCATACACACATACATACATGCATGCATACATACGTACATACATACATACACGTGTGCACGCACGCACGCATACTTCCATACATCCCTACATATACATAGACAGGCATGCAGACAGGCAGACAGACACACAATTAGAGCGATAGATAGATAGATAGATAGATAGATAGATAGATAGATAGATATATAGATAGATAGATAGATTAGCGTGTTTATATTTTGTGCATGCAAAAGAAAATATATAAACAGCCAAATTTATATTAGGCACAAATTATTTCTTTATGTTGCATCATGTTTAATGTGTTGTTTTTTCCATTTGAAAATATTTAAATTTCATGCAGCGTCACGTCTTGTTTAAATTAATTCAGTCAAAACTCACCAGTTCTATTGCAGTTGTTGTTGATGATGGAAGAAAAGGCATGAATATTGAGATTGGGAACTATTAGACTTCTCCAAAAATTGCACCAGTTAATTTTTAGATTCAGATTATGGAATTGCATCACTTGAATTTCCAGTAAATCTATGGGGTTTACTCACTGCAAAGTTAGTTACATTCGGACTATATTTAATGTTATAAATGCGATGACACGTACAGAAATATTGAACTATACGTTTATGCCAGATACATTATAGTAATTCGTTTGACTTTAGGTGAATAGAGATATAATAGAGACGGTAAACAGACGAAAAGCAACTTTAATGAAATTTGAATAAATGTCATTCCCAAATGGATTAGCAATGTAAATTACATGTTACAATTATCAAGTCGAGACGAAAATAGAAAATGTTCTTTGTCTGAAGAGCTAATTTACATCGTAGTAATTCCCAACATTTTCTGCATTTCACATGTATAGAGAGGTAGTGATGAGAGGGATATGGCGCGTGTAGTAGGATACTAGTTAGCAAAAATATCGAAAGAATTTTCCAATATATTCTTGCACTAATTCAGTTTCTTGCCACCTTTAGAACAGAATAACACTTCTGTTTATACAACCTTGCACTCATTCGTTTTTTTGTTATTGTAAAATGAATATATCCGGCTTGTTATGTTTACACTTGACAGATATTTTGATGACAATGTTCCATCAGATTTTCTGTTGTTGGACTAGAAATGCACAGCCCAGGAAGTGTAATGTGATGTGGGAGTCACGAGTCCAAGACAGACTGCGCTTCAATCGATATCACTGTTCTTCAAAACTTCGTGTAAAATATCCAAGCATAGTCTTTTTTTTTTTTTTTGCCCTATAGCTTCATACTCCTGCGAAGGTCAATTTTAATTTTTATCATTTCAAGTTGATTAAGTACCAGTCAGATAGAATCATTATTATTAATTTACTACATTTTCAAATTCGAGACCTTCTTTGTATGCTAGATAATTATATTTTGACATATTTCTGCGCATTTAAATACTGTATGTCTGTAAAAAATTATTTCTAGGAACTGAAAAAAAATGATTTCTAATACTGCAATAAACTAGGTCTCAATGATTTAAGTATTATACACAGAATACTATTTCAAATTAATACTGCTTAATCTGCACGTAGTGAACGAAAATTTTCGCTAAAATTTAAATGATTACATAATTTTAATATAATAATTATTCCAAAGGTATTATATGTTATTTGACTGTCATTATTATTTTTTTTTACAAATCATCTACTACTAATGCGAAGATAGCAACAAGTAGAAATTGATTTAATTTATGTAAAATAAATCACTGTATGACCTGTTAGACGGCTTGATACACAAAGACTATCAAGATTGCCACGAAATCAATACTCACCCCAGTATGAGTTGAATATAGATTGTATATGTTACACAGGAAATATTTAAATTCCTATCGTCTTGTTTCCACTTTCTGCCATTTCTTTCACTTGCCCTACCTTGTAAATTTATTAACCTAAGGCAGACAAAAACAAACACATTTACAATAAAATGAATATATTGTATTGATAAAGTAATATGAAAAGCATAAATGATGAAATAACAGAAACTTCTGTATAGAGAAATCTTACGAAAACAAAAAAAAAAAGAAATATTGTATAAAAAAAATAAGATACAAAATAAAGTATGAATTCAGTTTTCTATTAAGAGTCGTGATGTTTATTTATATCTGAAATAATTGCCGAAATTGCTACACAATACTTATTCGGAAACAATTCATGTATCATATATAACTAATCGAAAATTAAGTAATTATTCTTCATTTGTAGGAAGATTGATATGGTATCTCTTATTCACACAGGGTTTCCATTAAAATATATACCAAAATCTAATTGTCTAATTATCTATAGACAATATACGTACATTAAAAATGTGAAAGATTAATGCGTGTCTTGTGTGAGCATGTATATCTGCATATATAAAAGGCAGGATGTGTGTGTGTGTGTACGTGAATGTAATTCATGCATGTCCACAAATCAGCACGCATGTCCCTCCAATTTTAGGAGGACATTCGTCATGAATCTAGCAGTATTTTTGTCGACTTATTTTCCCCAGAGGCAATCCACAATTGTTTACAACAGGCGTTAAGTCCCCTTCTAGCGACGAGTAAGTTTTTGTTAAGACTTTTGTTATTTATTTTTCATCGAGGAAAAAAGAGTGTTGATATACGGGCAACACACACACACACACACACAAACACACACACAAACACACATACGAACATGTATGCGTACAAAAATATGTATGCAATTGGTGTACGTACGTACATGTGCGTATGTGTGTGTGTGTGTTGACCACAATCTAGCAATCCGTTTTTCATTCTCTCGTACTCTTTCTTTCTTTCTTTCTTTCATAGTCCCTCCTCTATTCATTTTGATAAATACCATTCTCCTCCTAAGGTACATATCTATTCTCATAATTTCATTCACGCTACATGACCCCTTTGAATGAACAGCACATGGAATGTATGTCTCCACACTATCCGTTTGTAATAACAAACTATGAACTCCTGTAGGAATCTACTTAAAATGGCCAAGATGAAATTCTAGCCATTCTACACAGCACTTTCCTTGAATAAGGAAACTGCAACTGTAACATCCTACATATATTTTTTATATTCATTTTTATTCACTTATTTCCCTTTATACTTCCTATAGCCATCCTTTTCCAAAATAACTCCTTATGTTGAACTCTCCTATTTCCAGTTCTATATTTCTATATCTCTAAATGTCTCTTTATGTATTTATTTATTTTTTTAACGAAGAGCGGAAATACAAACACATGCGGGGACGTATAAAAACGAAAAAAAAAAATAATAAACGTATGATATACATGAATGATACAACAAAAATGATAATGAAAATGAGCTATTTGCCCCACCTCAAGCAGCCTCACTTGCTTCCTTTTATCTTTTAAATTCCAAGTCCTTCAATATGTCTATACCATATTTCTCGGTCAGTTCCTTGTACTTTATATTGTTCGGTATCGTCTTTAAATCACAATTCACCTTGCAACACTTATAACCCCTCTTGAAATTCAATATTTCGTCTTTTTGGCTTTCGGACACCAGAACACATGAGTGCCATCCACTGATGTTTGTCCATCCTTTGACATGGACAAATTTTGCAATCTTCTATTTTGTTAT
The DNA here is from genome assembly GCF_001194135.2 of Octopus bimaculoides. NCBI lineage: Eukaryota > Metazoa > Mollusca > Cephalopoda > Octopoda > Octopodidae > Octopus > Octopus bimaculoides. Next base: position 35,943,280 of record NC_068988.1, read on the forward strand.
CTTGTTTAGCAGTTCCTCGTTCACACCTTCACCCATCATACACGCGAAACAATTTTCAGTCGGAAGGGGAGTTTGTTGAAAATTGTGTGTCTGTATTTCTTTTTCTCTTGATGTGTGTAGCAGGGGAATGGGTGGGTTTAGTTTTTGTGGAGTGAGGGTGGGTCAGAGAGGTATGGAAGTGGTGGGTATGGTTTGGGGTTCTACTTCACTCTATCCTTTCTTCCTCTTCCTTTTTCTTCCTTCGGCAACAATCCACTGTTCTTCGTTTCTCTTTTCTTCCTCTTTCACTTTCTCCGGATCCTTTCCAACTTCCCCCTGACTTTTATACTTCTGTAGAGGGCAGTGTGCTCTAATGTAAACTTTTTGGCCACATTTAAAGCAACGAGGGGTTATGCCCACGTTCTCAACACTACATCTCCAATGGTCACCGTTTCCACCACATTTTCCAGTGTCTCTGCAATGCTCTGTATGATCAGGTCCAATGTTTGACTTTTCCATACGGAATTTTCTGTTTTCGTGGCTTGGGGGACGACTATTTCTGCTTTACTTCCTAGAAGAACAGCTGCTGCAACCCAAGCCACATCTATTTGCGGTGGGTTTCCCTCCACCCTAATCCTTGAAGTCCTTCTGACTTGAAATGAACCACACTTGTTCCATATCTGCTTCCTCTTGCAAGATATGTTATGTCTTGCCAGACGGAGCACAACGCCTTTTCTATTATTTCTACCACAACATTTTCAAAGTTAACGCTTTAAACAAACCTGCTGACTTTCTGCCAAAATTTGAAACATTACAACTTTATTGCTATATGCCGATGTCTTTTGTTGTTCGAGAAAAAATTGAACTAATAAAATGAATTATTGGGTTGGCAACTAAGTTCTCACCGTTTCATTAAATTTTGGAATTTATTGCCTTCTTAAAGTTTGGAATTTCATGCATTTTTAAATTTTGGAATCTATTGTTTTCGAGAATTCTATTTTTGAATCATCTTGGAATCTGTTTTTTTTTTCTAGTTAATTTAATTAATTTTTGTTTATTTTTAGATCATTAAAATGGAATGTCAAGTTAAGAAAAACGATCGTTTCCGACACCTCCTTCTTTCTGCTTTTAATCAAGGTTCTAAGGCCACAAAAGCTGTTCGCGACATTTGTGCTGTGTATGGAGAGGGTGCCATGGCTGAAAGAAC
>NC_068988.1:35944548-35946565 GCF_001194135.2 Octopus bimaculoides
CCGACACCTCCTTCTTTCTGCTTTTAATCAAGGTTCTAAGACCACAAAAGCTGTTCGCGACATTTGTGCTGTGTATGGAGAGGGTGCCATGGCTGAAAGAACCGCTCGTAATTGGCATGCCAAGTTCAAAAATGGAAATTTTGACCTCAAGGACACACCTCGTTCTGGCCGTCCAGTTGAGTTCGATGAAGAGCGATTAAACCAAATTTTGCACGAACATTCTCGTCAAACAAGGTAACTGGCAGCGAAAATGGAATGCTCCGACACTGCTAGAGAGAAGCATCTTCACACGACGGGAAAGTTTCAGAAGTATGGAGCGTGGGTTCCGCACACTTTAAGTGACAACAGCAAAAATCAACGAGCCACAATCACCACTGGTTTGCTTGCTGGTTACCGATCAACTTATGGACACAAGCAACGATTTCTTTACCGAATCGATACTGGCGACGAGAAATGGTGCCTGTACATCAATATGAAGCAGCGTAAGGAATGGCATAGCCCCGGTAAACAAATAACACCGCGCGTGAAACAAGATCTTCATCCGCGTAAAACGATGTTGTGCGTATGGTGGGACTGGTAAGGGATTATCCATTACGAATTACTTGAACGGAACCAAACTGTCAACTCAGAACTCTATGTTCAACAGATGGAACGACTCAACACGGCTATTCAAGAGAAAAACCTAATCGTCAGCATAAAGTTCTTCTGCTGCACGACAACGCCCGCCCTCATATCGCCAATATGACCAAGAAAGCCATTCAAAGGCATGGCTGGGAAGTGCTACCATACCCGCCGTGCTCTCCTGATTTGGCGCCAACGAATTTCCACCTCTTTTGATCTCTTTCAAATGCTAAGCGCGGAGTTTCGTTCAATTCTGATGCAGAATTGAGAGCTTGGTTGGATCAATTTTTCGAGTCGAAATCGGGTAATTTCTACCAACGAGGTATTGAATATCTTGTTGAACGCTGAGAAGTTTTAAACAACAAGGGTGAATACATTATTGATTAATCAGTTGTTATTTTTTATCAAAACTTAAAAATTTAAATTTAAAAAAACAGCAGGAACTTAGTTGCCAACCCAATAATTGCTGTCTGTGTTACTAAATGTTCTTTGAGTTTTCTCAATACGTCTAGCACTAGAATGACATTTTTCATTGCAGTTGGTATGGAAAAGTTCAGATATCGTTCCATATAGTATTGCATTTAAAATATAAAATCTTGGACATACTTGAAAAACATTCTTCTTTTATACGGTTGTAATGCTAATCAAACGTTACAAATGGTAAGGTGTGATAACTCTGTAAACAATATATAAGCTTTAAGCTTGTGAATATTTACTATATGCAGAATATATATATATATATATATATATCGTTCATTTTGTTATTATCCAATATAACTATTTTAAAAGAATGATAATAACAGAGTCAATAACATAGGCGGTTGCCTGTTCTCATTTAGGTGCATAAAATCTGCCAACCGGACCGATCTATGGGAGATAACTCGTCCCATTCCATGCTTAAACAGTGTATATTATTCATTTGCTTATAAATTAACAGACCTTAACAGATTTCTGCCTCCAGTTTGAAGATAGGTTATATGCTGGCACCGATTGGAAACTATGTTTTCAATAAAGCTAAGCTCTTTATGGATCGAAACCATTGGTCACACAATGATCGGGCATTTATTTAATTTATTGTATATTCTTTCATTCTTTTATCTGCCTCAGTAATTTGATTGTGGCCATACCGGAGTACCGCAGCGAAGGATTTTTTAGTCGAATAAATTGGCCCCAATACATATTACTTTTTAAAGCCTGCTCCTTATTCTATCGGTCTGATTTTGCGAACCGCTGATTTGCGGGGAGGTAAATACACCAACACCAGTTGTCAAGCGGTGATGGGGAGACAAGCACAATCACAGACACACACACATGGATTATACATACATAGATACACACACACACACACACGCACACACACACACACACACACACACATATATATATATATATATAT
>NC_068988.1:35946575-35948746 GCF_001194135.2 Octopus bimaculoides
CACACACACACACACACACACATATATATATATATATATATATATATATATATATATATATTCACACATACATACAACAGGCTTCTTTCAGCTTCCGTCTACTCACTCGGCTTTGGTCGGCTCGAGGCTATAGTAGAAAACACTTGCCCAAATTGCCACGCAGTTTGACTGGACCCGGCAGCATGTTTATTATTACACAACCACGATATATATGTAAAGATAAATTAAACAGAGATATTCCGTTGACATTCAATAATATATTTATATTACAATATTACATTAAATACTATGAATATAATATATGACATAAAACATAACATAATATCATATTATATAAATAATTACAAAAGCCGCAAAAGCCCAACAAATTGTTTCGGGTTATATATATATTTTTTTCTGATATACATAATCACAGTTCCATTATATATAATCCACTTCAGGGTAAATCGGTTCAAGAAGACGAAAGCCCTTCTGGAAAGGACGGCTGCATTGTAAACATTAATTCAACTGTCTGTCTTATGGGCGTTAGCGTTACTTATTCAATCTTACATCAATTACAATTAAGAAAACAAAAACATTCTAACGGACGCGATACAGTCAAGTAAGTTCAATCCACAACCATCGAAATTCACTTCATTATATCTCAAACACAAACCAATGGAAACCCTTTTATGTCCAAGATTGTTTCATGTCACCAGAGCATACAATAATAACATATGTGTGTATATAAATGTATATAATTAAGTATCTAAGTCTTCTCCTATGTGTAACTACAACAAAAAATATATAAACAATTACATTTTCAACACAACTCTTTAATCTATTTAAATTAGTTGGCATGAAAATTAATTGTGTAAATTAACTAATAATAATCTTCAATATTTATTTATTATTTTCTTGTAGGGATCATTATGTAGTAGATATGAAAAGGAACCTAATGAAAATTTCTCTCTTTGTTTACTTAATCTATCGCAAGTAGAATTCTGTAATTATTATATTTTAGACTACAGCAATGGAAATCGAATTTAATAAGTTTTTAGGGGTAACCATACTTGAGTTTAGTTTTTTTAAAAATGACTATGGAAGGAAGAATTTAGTTAATCGACAGAAGCCATCGATACAAACCAAATAAGCAACGCGCAATGTTCCCGATGAACTAATCTATATTATTATTTACAAAATGAGGGACCATATATGTTGCATATATAAACTTTATCAATACTTTCAGAAATAACAAACAACATTGTTGTGATTAGAATACTATTTATAAACTATACAATACTATAATAATTACTATTTTGGTTATTAAATTTATTTAGTAAGTCAAATGAAACTACATTTAAATACATACGTACATATATATATATATATATATATATATATATATATATATATATATATATATATATATATATATATATACATATATACACACACATACATATACACATATATACACATACACATATCCATATATACATATACACACACTATATATAGATATGTATATATATACAAACATGCGTACGTACACACACATATACACACTTTCAGATACATACACACCCATACACATGCAGAGACATATGTATATTGTAATATATTCCGGAGATTTGTTAAGAATGTGCGACTACAAGAAAAAACTAAATTACAACTAAATAAGATACGATGCAAAACACAATGGTAAATAAATAAGCATTTCCAACGAAATAAATTACAAATTATTTCCTCGACATAGCTAAATACACATGAAAATCTATTGAGATTATGAAATAAAAAAAAAAAAGACTTAACATTGTTAGCGATAATAAAAAGACACACTAATACAATGTTGGTTTATTCGACTATTGCTAGCAACACAAAAATATCAGTCTTGTAATATTCAGCGTATCGAAGATCAGTAAAACAGAGTTGTGTGATGAAGAAGAGTGCTATTCTTCTAGACCGTGTTATCAGGGCGTGCTGACTGAAATTATTCACCTGTGTTCGCATCGCTATGTGCACAGGGAATTAAGAAACAGTAAGTAATCTGATAAGCTTGAAGTAAAGCGTACCGCTCTCTATATATACATTTCAGGAATGATTTGAATTTGAGGCAGGCAAACAAGCTGAGCTGTTGCGATACTCATCTGCTCATACACATGTAATGTCACAGATCAGTCTTGGAAGTA
>NC_068988.1:35948958-35951900 GCF_001194135.2 Octopus bimaculoides
ACAGTAAGTAATCTGATAAGCTTGAAGTAAAGCGTACCGCTCTCTATATATACATTTCAGGAATGATTTGAATTTGAGGCAGGCAAACAAGCTGAGCTGTTGCGATACTCATCTGCTCATACACATGTAATGTCACAGATCAGTCTTGGAAGTATGGGGTGCCAGGTTTAGTTAGTTGTTAACTATGTGGATATTTAGTTCACCATCATCTTCGTGGCATATCATAGACAAATGTATTACTTCCCAATGAAAACCACCTCCGCATTTCTGAAGTTTGTAGAGTAATGTACGAGGGGTCGTTTCTATTGTTATTATCATGCTTCATATGTTTGTGGTGTGGTGAATAATTTTTGTGTATATTATGTTACATTAAAGGTTTCAAATTTTGGCGCAGGGTAGGCAATTTTAGGGGAGTGGTAAGTCGATTACATCGACCCCAATTTTCAACTGGTATTTATTTTATCAATCGGGAAAGGATGAAAGGCAATGCCGAACTCAAGCGAATTTGAATTCAAAAAGTAAAGACGGACGAAATGCCGTTAAACATTTTCCCCGGCTTGCTAATGATTCTGCCAGCTTGCAGCCTTATGCTGTGTAACATGATTGAGATGAACATGCGTAGAGAATGAAGTATTTAAGCTGTTGTTGTTGTGTGACATGGTTATGGAGTTATTGTTATCAGGTGGCCACTCCGTGGTAATCCATAAATTATGTAGTATGTTGGAAGTATGATTTTAATGGATGAGAATTATATGTATTATAAGATGATAGAATTGAGTAGAGAATTTACTGTGTGAATTTACTGTGTGATTTTTACTGTTGAGAGTACTTATGTATACTGTGTGCTACATTGATTCACTATATTTTAACTGTAACTATGGACAGCAGGTTATGTTTTATTTGTATGTTTCAATTATTATTCATTACAGTAATTATCCACATTTTGTTGATTCTGAGTTGACATTCATGGTTTCATTTTCAGTATTCTTAACATTATTGCCTTCAAAAATGGCAAAAGTGTAGCACTGTGGATTTAGCTACATACTGTAATTTGTTTGGATTAGTCATTATAATGTTTCAGTTGAAGAGAAAGTATAACATGTATTATATTTGCACTGACTAGTAGTACTATTTTGAGTCGACTTGTTCTAAGACTCACAAGGTCCTGTTTATGCAGTTCTCTCAAACTTTTTATAATAATACTAGTGTATAATCATGGGTAGTGTGTGTGTGTGTGTGTGTGTGTGTGTGTGTGTGTGTGTGTGTGTGTGTGTGTGTGTGTGTGTGTGTGTGTGTGTGTGTGTGTCTAGTCCCATCATTGCGATTATCATTGTTTTACAAGCTTTCTATATAGAAAGTTTTTATTTTTTGTTTCACATGCATATTTTCATTCTCTTTAATTGGTCATAGCATGTAGATATTCTCCTTCATATTCCCGTTTATCTGAATTTGGCATGATGCAAATTATAACGTCATTGTTATTTTCTCACACACCATCCACTGAATCAGCTTTTCTCTCTAAGACGTTAGTAATTCAGGTATAGTTTCTAATCAGTGTACACTACCACTCTGTCATGCCAATATGTTTTCTCTTGAGAATATTCAATTCTCAAGTTATATTTTGTATTCTGTGTCATCACGTGTTGTAAAAATTTCAGGTTCTGAGGTTTTCAATCAATCTTAATTCAAGGTTCTAAAATTAATTTATCAAGACGTGTTGTGTTCTATCTTGTGAGTTACTTGGCTATGTAGAAGCATTTAGTGTCAACGCAACAATTTCTTGCTAAATATATTTTTAAATATTTTCTATGTGTAATGTAATCTAATGTAAGCTCTAGATTTTAAAAAAATGGGGAGTTTATCGTATTCAATTTGTATTCTACTTCAGTTTCTCTAGTATTCTGCTGTTAAGGTAGATGCGTTTTACACTAACGACTGACCCTAAATGTTCTTAATTTTTTTTTTTTAATCTTTTTACGTGCGCAAGTTATATGCAAATAAAGAAGTGAAGAAAGGGGTTGTATTCTCGCAATAACCATTCTCACTACATGCTCTCACACAAAAGCATATATAATGGTAGGGAAAGAGAGTGAGAGAGAAAGAGGGGGGTAGAAAGAGAAAGCGAGACGACAGAGAGAGAGAGAGAGGACAGAGAGAAAGAAAGTGACAAAGAAATAGAAAGGAGGAGAGTGCAGCACTTAAATGATTGTGCTTAAGTGATACACATACATCCCTAAGCAAGCCACAAACAAACAAAAGTTACACAATTGCAGACTGGTTAAGAGAACATTCAGAGAAAAAGCAAGAATTTTTTCCATTAAATACTCATTAAGAAATGCTTAAATCATTGAATAAACGAATGACTGAATAAACAAACGAATGACTGAATAAACAAACGAATGAATACATGAATGACTAAATGCATGAGTGAATTAAAGTTTGAAAACATCATTGAGGAGAAACGAGCTTACATAGCACTCAGCAGCTCAACTCACCCAGAGTGAGTTTCACTTCCAGACAAACAGCTCTTTTGTGTTGAATGAATGTCTATCAGAAAGTATTTATACAGCTGTGGAGAAAATGTTCTTTATTGTTCAATGAAAGGCTGTTCTCTTACCGGTTCCTTCCGCTCTGGCATTCAGCTGGAAGCTGGGTGTCGAATGAATTGCAAACCAAACACGACAAGTGGCAAGTGATGTCAGAGTAAATGTTAGCCAAGAAAAAAACAAAAAACAAATTTGATATACAAATTACATGCAAGGATTATAAAACACTTGTGTATATGGGTACTTGGGGCAGAGCATGTATTTATTGCAATTGAATACAGGTGAAATTACGCTGAGTACATCTAAGTGTCTCCATTTAATATGTAAATAAACAGATGGGAATATATGCAGATACACGTACTGTCTAAATATATTCACACACACACACACACACAC
>NC_068988.1:35952456-35953266 GCF_001194135.2 Octopus bimaculoides
ATATATATATATATATATATATATAGATATATATTATATTATATTACAGAAATTTCTGTAATATATATATTACATAAATACACTTACTGAAAACAAAAGGTATATCACACACACACACATACACACACACATACACACACACACACGCACACGCACGCACACACGCACACACAAACACACACACAGAAGTTATTTTATTAAAGATTTTACTGGTTTCACAGTTTACACGGATTTTCAAAAAAAGTTCACATTGAAAGACATGGCTTATGTCGCAGCTGTCTTGCTTCTGCCTAATATTTGAAGCTTGCCCTATTTTAATAGGGAGTTCATGGCTCAAATTAGTATGATCTGAATGGGACTTGATTGGTAGACGATAGTCGAATGACAGGTCGTAGAAATTTTTGTAAGCTTCCAGCTACATCCGTGTGTTAGTATCGAGTGACAATGTCTGGCGTCGTAAGTTACGGCTGAAACGGTTGACTGAGCATATTTAGTGACTGTACCAAACAATCGCTGCTCTGAATGTTTTCTATCAAATGTTTGTAGAGAATGAATACGTGATTAAATTTAGAACTTTTTATGAATTTCTTGCTATGTCCCTACGTTAGTATACTTTCCGCCTAAAATGAAGTCCGACACTGTTGAGTGAACATGTTTGGTTACAATCAAGGCATTCTAGGAGAGTGGGCAAGAAAATCGCTTTTATGTAGTCCAGTGGCCAATGGTTAGGTTTGTAGGTTCCCATACACACACACACACACACACACACACACACACACACACACACACACACACACACACACACACACA
>NC_068988.1:35953322-35959096 GCF_001194135.2 Octopus bimaculoides
TATATATATATATATATATATATATATATTGACTATTGCTCCCAGCAATTGTCCCCAACCAGTGCAAAATTAATTGCAAAATTTGGGGAAATCCACCGAAGCTACACGAAGATAGCCTCCATGCAGCATGTAAGCTACTGGGAAAGTCTCAAGAGATTAAGACTCTATTCCTTAGAGTGTAGATGAGAAAGATATACCATAATATACGTGGAAAATTCTGGAGTTCCCAAATTCGAGTTACATTAATATTAGAACAGGGCGCCACTGCATAGTGCTAAGGACTCTAGATTTGCCATGAAGATATAGGACAAAATACTGCAACAGCCTGGGCTTTATGGGATCGCATCTGTTCAGTACGCTCCCGAATGACTTGAGAGACCTACATGGCATGGATATAGGTGTTTTCAAAACGAATCTGTCAAGTGTCTCATATGAACCAACTTCACAGCAGGAAGTGCTGATGAGAGCAGCCGCATTAAACTCCCTCATTCACCAAATGCCAATTTCTAAAACGAATTAGTGAAGTAAAATTACGTAACAACACCAAATTGCCGTGCCCCAGCAAAGCCACAGCTCATGAGTTGGAACTAGATCAAATCAGATCAATACGTTATTAGGGCGTGCGGACTGAAATTATTCACCTGTGTTCGCATCGCTATGTGCACAGGGAATTTCCTTCAAATTAAGAAGCATTAAGTAATCTGATAAGCTGTATTTATGTGTTGTGATCCAGAATTGGGTACGGTACGTATGGCCAGTGGCCCTAGCCTCGGAGGAATTTTGAAGCTAATGTTGATGTCCTTTGGGCAATGTTGATGTTATATTCTCCACATCGTGCAAATGATGTATCGTTCACGGTGGAACTGAAGAGAATAAAGTTTCAATGCTTTAAGGCGGTCCCAATAATGGAGATCAGGCATGCCATTAATTCTTTAAGTGAATGTCCTCTAGGGCGATTCAGCTTTCGAAATGGTTTGTTTCGGATGGAGAGACAACAGAGGGCAGCGGTTTTCGACGTGTGGTCGTAAAAAGGATGATGAAAGGGAAATGATGACACCTTGTTCTCTGGACCGGACGGTTCTTAGGATCCATGAGTTCATCCTACAAGCTGTATCCACTTTACAGCTGATGTGGGCACTCCAGCTGAGATTGTTGTCAGCAATTACTCCTAGTTATCTGATATTATTAGATGCTATGAGTGGTTCCCCTGAATGAAGTGAGTATGGTTGTTTTAGCAGCCTTTCTTCCAAAATGCATCAGCTAAATTTTTCCCTCATTTAGCTGCATTTTGTTTTTGTCTGCTCGTGTTTTTGTCACAGCATGTCTATCAGATTGGACTTCAGTTCGGGCTTTTTTTCCATTGATAATTGTTTGGAGTCATCAGCGAATATTTTCACTTTGGAGTGTTTTATGACCCCATGAAATGTCGTTTATATAGACTAGAAATAGATGCGAGCCCAAGACAGTACCCTGGGGGACACCACTGGTGATTTTTGCTGAGCTTGAGTGGATTCCACCAATCACAACATGTGTTCTGTTCTTCCGGAAATACTCAATCCAGTGTAGTAGTTTTACGCGAATTCCAACATTTGACAATTTTGACAGTAGGATATTGTGGTCGACTCTACCGGAAGCTTTACTAGGGTCATGATATATGATATCAGAATTCGAACCTGATCCTAAGGCTTTAAGGACAATCGATGTGGTGTAAGAACTGTATTAGGCTGTCCCTGCAGCTGCAAAAGCCATGCTGGTTTGAATGTAGGAGATTGTGGTTCTCCAAGAAGCCAGCTATGCTTGATCTCACCACTCTTTCTAACACTTTAATGATATTGGAGTTGACTGCGAGCGACCTGTTTCCCTGTTTGAAAACCGGAATTACAGACTGGGATAAGAACTTTTTCGGTATATAACCTGAATCTAAAGAATTTCTCCAGAGGTCGGTTAGAGTAACTGCAGGTAGGTGTCTTCTGTCCTTCAGTAGACTAGTAGGTAATCTATCAGGGCCTACAGCAGAACAATATTTCATCTCATTTAATACTGCTATGATGTCTGAAGCAGTAAAGATTATGTTCGAGATGATATGATGGGAATCGACTTCGTTCATATCTCTTACGTCAATATCAGTGGGATCACTAAAGGCAGAGCAGTATTGTTTCTGCTGTACTTCTGCTATGCCTTTAGCATCATGCTGGAGAATGCCGTTATCATCGATCAGTGTAATAATGGGTGAGACAGCGGTCGAATGATTATTTGCATATAAATAGAACGCATTTGGGTTCAGTTTGAAATTTTTTACTACTCACTATTCCTCTGCAGCTCTTTGATTTTCAATGCGGATTTTCATGTTAGTCTGTAGATGAAATTTTTCCAACTCCAGCCTTTTAATTGTTGCTGAATATGGATGCTGTATGTGGGAGAATTATAACTGGTTGATTTTAAAAATTAAATCATTTTATGCTCCCGATGAGTGTTATTTTGCTCTGTAAGAAGCCTGTTTCTGTTTGTGCTAGTGAATTTCGTAGGAGCGTATTTTGCGCATCTATAGGTGACACTGTCCTCAAAGTACTGCCATGTGGCTTCAATATCAGTGGAACTGAGAGTCAAGGACCAGTTGATAAAGGACAGATACTTTCTGAATGCTCCCCAGTCAGCTTTCTGGAAGTTTTTGTTGCCAAATATGTGCAGTGGAGTGGAAATGACTAGTTTGGCTTAGAAATGCCGGAAATCAAAGTTGCAGAGGTCCTGGAGGAGAGTCTTTTCAACTGAAATGCTGTGAATAGAGCTAGGGTAGTTTGTTAATATCCGATCGAAGATAGTTTTATTCTCTCTCGTTGGTTCGAGCACTAGCTGTGTCAAGAAAAAATTCATCCGTAGATTAAAGGGTAATTCTGCTGTTGCTTTGTCTGGTGTAGTGTCGTCGCCTAACTTTTGAGTATTTGTCGGCCAGTTTACACAAGGGAGGTTAAAATCACCCATCACCAGTATGTTTCCAGAGTTATATTTTTGCAGGAAGGACTTGATTTTGCTGAAGCTTTATTCAAAGCACTTTAGAGGTGCTTTGATGGGTGTGTAGAAACCAACAATGGTTATATCGTTGGCTTTGTTGAATAATGATATGGATCCACAGTAGCCATTACACTGGAAAATATGTCCTTTGCATCAACTGTAAATAAATCATGGAGGAAAATGGCTGTTTTTCCTTTATTTCGGTCTGTGCAATATGCACAGATGATGGTGAAATCTTTTATTTTCACCTCGGCATCCATATGAGTGCTGTTTATCTGAATTTCAGTAAGGATAAAGAAAGAGACGCAGTGTGCCGTTGCGGCAAACCAACGCTCTCTATATGAGATCTTCCATTTTCAGGGAATGAGTGATGGGTTGTTGTCATGTGCATTTAGCAGAAATGTCGAGGCAAGTGTAGTTTGATGTTTGGATTGTTCTAAGTGCTTAGGCTTATGTGATATGTTGTTTAATGGAAGCAGTGAAAGTAGATGTTGTATGGAGCTGTATGTATAGAGTAATGTTGTAGTTGATGGTGGGTGTATATATATATTGACATGTATGACATTCTGAATACCATATTTATGTAAGCGTGTGGAGAATAATCTTATACACTTGAAAAATATATTTGCAGTATAATCCAACAAACAAGCAATGCTATTTATTTCTCGCAGCGTTTGGCTTCCGTTCTGCCTCGCTTTTACTGCCAAATCTTACGTTGCTAAATAATTGAAGCGGAGTTTCCAGTATTCCAGCATATGAAAGATTTAGTGCTTAAAATTAATGAAAGATGACATTTATAAGATTTTGTTTGCGAGAGGAGAAATGTTATTCATAAACAAAAAATAGAGAAACGGACGGCAAGTATGTGATTTCATGGCTGATATGTTGTATCGAATGAAACCAGTTCCAGACACGATAGAAGAAGAGTACTTGAGTAGGTTGTTGATGGAAATATTTGTAAAATTTGATTGCTTTCGTATAAAACTATTCATATGGTCAAAAAGAGAGCTTTTAATATCATCATTTATCAAATATCCTGGCTAATGTCAAGTAGTATCATTATCCTAATACAATTCTCGAGAAATATGGATAACGTGTGTATGCATTAATGGTTCAGTGTCCGATTCGATAATATATTATATACGAAGTAAATATCAGAGTGTAGTGTACAAAGCCATTCCGTGTATATAATAATTGGAAGCATTTATCTGAATTCAGTATTTAGAAAGTGTATATGTCTGTCAGTCTGTCTATCTATCTATCTATTTCTATTTATTTATCTATTTTTCTACCAATCTGCCTGTCTGATTGTCTGTGTATCTGTCTACGTACACACTGACACACACACATATACATATATATGCGTATGTTTGTATATATACACATATATATATACAGGTAAATGTATGTATATGTATATACACACACAAGTACATATATATATATATATATATATACATATATATATATGTGTATGCGCGCGTGCGTGTGTAAGTGTATGTATATGCATGTTTGTACATACAAATTTTACTATTCGACGTATGAAAAAAATGTACATTTGTAACGTATGAACCTCTCAAGAGCTGTAACAATGAAATTTTTTAATCTCATAGTTCAGAGATGAAAACGATCTAAAGAACAACGTTTGCAAAATCTGACCTTAACCTAGGAGTAGATGATGCGCCGAAAACATTTCTATTGCGTTCAGTATGAATTGCTTATCTTCAACTAGCAACCGACTGGATACCAACGCTGGTTCCGAAGCATGAAGATACCAAAATCTTGCCCTCAGTCACTAAAAAACTGAACAAAAAAACAACCTTCCGTAAATGCAGTTAGACGAACCAGTACCCCAATAAAATGCATTCCCTTTTGACAAAGCAATCACGTAAAAAAAAATAAGCCTCCAATAGACTAAGGAGAAATTGGAGCATGGTAATCACCCAAGTAGTGATAGTGACCCTAATATAGAACAAACCCTTGAATATCAGCGGCTCATATGCTCTAATCACAAACGAGAGACTGAGGAGTATGACTCTGCCTTCCAACTGGGAATGCCAACACTAATGTTCTGAAACGTGAAAAGAACCAGCCAAATGTGCCGCGTAAGCAGTGATCAACCAGAGACAATTGACAACATAATCTCTAGATGTGGTCGACTGACACCAATAGAGTACTTGCAAAAATATGACAGCACCGCTAGAATATACCCTGGGCAATACACCGTACATACCATACCACCTCTCTCAAAAAGACAATTAGAGGGAACCAAAACTAGCATAAGTTGTCCACAATGATGAGTATACTATCCCTCTGAAATTCCGTGTGCAGACTGATCGACAACTACTGGGCAACCGTTTAGCTATTAAAAAAAAAATCATGTTGAAAAAAACTTGTCTTTGGATTGTTGTTGCGATTGTTGTTGCAGGAGAATAAAGTTCACCAGCAGTGGTGGCATTGCTAAGTAAACATATCTGCGTCTTTGGACTATATTTTTGAAAAATGATATACAGGACAAATAGCACAGTTTATTAGGCTTTCTACAATGTTTCTGCTATGTGACGTAGAGGCTCCTATTTCAAACTAGTACTGATTCAGTCTCACATATTTAATTTTTATTCAGTACGCCTGCTAATTGCGATATTAGTGATTCTTCATTCACTCTCTTACTATTTTTTAGCATCTAATTTTATCTTAGCAAGTGATTATCAGAGAACGGTTGCTACTGACGAAGCCCAACAGGCGGAAATGTTCATTTAACAGTA
>NC_068988.1:35959348-35960960 GCF_001194135.2 Octopus bimaculoides
ATATATATATATATATAAAGAAAAATAGTTAAGAAGTTAACAATGCATGGAGAATAGTTAAAATATTCTTTATTAATATATTTAAAGCTTTAAGCGGTTTCACAACACAATTGACACTGATTTTCAAAAAGTTCAAATAGAAAAATGTGGCTAACGTCACAACCGCCATGCTTCTAAATAGTGGTTGAAGCTTATCCTATTTTTAGAGGGAGTTCATGGCTCAAATTGGTATATGTGTTAAACAGGATTTGATTGGTAGACAATAGTCACATGACTGGCCTTAGAAATTTTTATAGGTTCCCCGATACGTCTGTGTGCTAGTATTAAGTAACAATGTTTGGCGTCGTAAATTAAGGCTTAACTTAACGTCCTAGGTTAAGGTGCCGTAAAAGTTTTTGAGACTTGTCATGTGATTATCGTCTACCAAACAAATCGTATTTAAAACATACACTAATCTGAGCCATGAACTCCTTATACAAAAAGGGCAAGCTTCAAACACATATATATATATATATATGTTCATGATTTTTAACATTGTACGTCTATAAAAGATACCTTAACAGGAAGAATAGTAGAGTAAATTAGGCTTTTACCGATGCATTGACATTACGTATGATACGGAAAATTGAAGATTGCTAATTTTCAATAAATGTACGGCGAAACACTATGTTTTCTTTACACCAAATACACTTGCAATATAGGGGTGATAGATAGATAGATAGATAGATAGATAGATAGATAGATAGATACATACATACATACATACATACATACATACATACGTACGTACACACAAACGTGCATGTGAGAATGATTTGGGTTTACACACAATTACCACTGTGTCGCTCAAACGAACTAATTTTTAAATATAATCGAAAAATGATTCACTCCACTGAAGTATTTCGTTGAATAATTATAATTTTTCTTTAGATGGACAAACATAATTTAAAAACTGCTACTGTTATTAAAGGTTTGTAGGTACGTTGCGTAAAGTAGAGTTTCGTTTCTATCATTACAATAAAACTGATTATTTCGCTCATCAGGACAACTACAACATGACACAATAATTGTAAATGGTGTCATACAGAAGGAGCTAATTCCAAAAAATGAGAGTTGCAAACACCAAAATTTGCACCATAGAGCTAGATTTGACCACTTTTCTGAACACTAGTTTCAATCCGTTGAGTAGATATTGTAAACTGTTGAATGCCATTGCCAACTTAGAGCAAAGAGAATGAAGCTGTGAACTGGAGAGAAGTGCAACAAATAGAAATACTTATAGATACATAGGCACATTTATACACACACATACACTCACAAATATACTTAAGTGATAGAGAGGGGGAAGAGAAGGAAAGTCGGTGGGAGAAAGAGAGGGGGAGGGGGTCTATGAGTAAGAAATATTAATTTCATTAGTATAATTCCAATCAAATTCCGGTATTAATCGAGTTGATTCCAGTTGAAACAATCACTGTTGAATTAATTGTTTCTCCTGACGGTCTAAATGTAAATATAAGCAATGCTTCACTATTTTACAAAATTACTGGCATTAAACTTCTCATGTGTGTTCACATGCCTTCCTGTGTAGGTCTGCGTATATATATATATATAT
>NC_068988.1:35961712-35962624 GCF_001194135.2 Octopus bimaculoides
ATTTTAATACTACATTCATATATACATACATACTCACAACCAGACACGCACACACACGCACGCATATGATGTATACATACATACCTACATGCATATACACACACAGGCACATTCATACATATATACTTGTTTTATTTTTAAACTGATTATGTGCGCTTTCAATTAATAACGAAAGACTGCATGTAGCGTTAATTACTTCACTACTAACAACGCCCACCAGAGTAGCTGCTGCTATAGAATTGTAGAATGGGAGAGACAATACTATTGAACAGAATAGAAACATCAGTCCTCTCTGCACTTATAATTCTGCAATTAGAAACTATGCCAGCACTAGCATTATTGAGAGTTCTTTTTGGTTAAAACAAAAACATCTAAAAGAAAAAAATAATGTTTGCTTGTCGTTTGAAAAGAAGCATTAACCATATCGAGACACACATATCGAAACCATTCATATTCATTTGAATAAAATAAAATGAAATATAGCACGATATAGAATCAATAGAGATCGAAATATTCAATATATCTGTATATTAGAAGGTAGGTGATTTCACGAAAGCTGAAGGCGGGAAATACATTAGCTGCTCAATAAATCGCTGTAGTAATTTCTTTGATCTGCAAGTTAACAGGACAGAGAGATTACAAGGACGCACAGTTTTTATATGAATGGTTTAGAGAAATGGAATAATCTTTGTATAAGTTTATACAAAGAGAAATAATAATACTACAGAAAATGTAAAACCACAAATTGAAATTAATTTCTCTTTTCTCTTCACCTCTTTCTAAATTTTCTATATGTCTCTAGCTGATGCCAACTTATAAATTCTGTTTATGACACATGAAAAATGTTCCGATAATATGCTATTATTGCTTGTGATATTCATATATATATATATATATATATATATATATATA
>NC_068988.1:35963254-35963742 GCF_001194135.2 Octopus bimaculoides
ATATATAAACTTTCAAATGACGTTAGAATTAGAATACATTGTAAGTGGTTTTGTATGAAAACTCTTATTTATTTGATAACTGAGAGTGTACCTAATGGCTATAGATATCATGATTAAAGGATTGGTGTAAAGGGTTATTATGCGTATTTAGCATTAGTATTGCAAAGAGTGGATATTTATAGCTCTTCATACAAGAGTTATTCTACATGATAACGCAGCTACAAAGCAAAGTAAAAACATACTTTTGGTATACATAAATTTCACAATCGAGATTTTACTCAGCCAATATACTCTTATATAGAACTGTACATACCTGCAGGCATTCACACCTATGACCACACACACACATATATATGTACATGTATACACACGTACATGCATACCTACATACATACTTACAAAAATGCATATATACATGCATACGCGCACGCGTGTGTGTGTGTTTGCGTGTGTGTGCGTGCATGTGTGTGTGTGTGTGTGTGTGTGTG
>NC_068988.1:35963752-35965443 GCF_001194135.2 Octopus bimaculoides
GTGTGTGTGTGTGTGTGTGTGTGTGTGTGTGTGTGTGTGTATACATCAGTCATTTCATCTCGTAATCGTTTAATTCATTTTGATATTATTATAAGGAAAAAGATTAAAACATGATTTGACCATAGTAAAGATACTCTGCATCAATCGGTACTAAAACGTTTTTTGTATGATTGGCCATGTAATGGAAACTTTTAAAATCATCACCACTTTAATAACTAGTTACACCTGAGTACTTCCTGACGATCACTAAATATTATTCAGCATAACAAAAACATTAATTTGCAATATGTGTCTATTATTTTATTCCGACCCGCTCTCTAATGTACTACTATCGCTTGCAATCTTTTCAAAGAGAAGAATTTGTAGGTGTTGATAAGTTTGGTTGATTTTATATTCCTCTTGTAACATATAACTGATGCATCTTCCATTATATATGCACTTCTTTCTACTCCTCAATTTTAACGTCAATATTCTCTGATACGATGTTGTTCAATTTACTTGACACATAATATTAATGTCTGCTTCATTTCTATATATACGTATATACATATATTACTTTAGCAATGAATCTGGAAATATTGTTAAAAAAAATGAAAGACATATTTGTTACCAGTTTTTATTTCCTGAAAAGTTATTCTCTATCATATGAAGAATTATTACTGCTTTGCCAAAAAGAGGGTGAGGTATGTATAAGCAAACATACTGAAACTATAATGGTATGAATTTAGTCCCTCTGTTTCTATCAAGGCATACCCATTTCAACGGCCTCTTTTTGATAACAAAACTTTAGCTGTTATCATTGGTGAGTGGAGAGAGACACGAGATCAAGTCCTGATTAATTTTTGAATAAAGTTGCTAGCGGTTTGTTGAAATATCAGTACATGAGCTCAAAAATCCGTAGTCTCTTTTAGAGGGGTGGAAAATGTAAACCAATTTTTGTCACCCTAAAATAATAGGTGTATGCATATGAACATTTTCATATCAATTATTTATACACTTATTTAGTACAGTTATAATTACAAATAAATTTCTCGAAATTTTTCCTGTTTTGTGATTAAGATTCAAACGACTGGGAATATTCGCAAAATTGCATTTGCAAACAGTAATTACCATGCTAATTGACCGGTAATATTATAGAGTAAATAGATATATTATATAACACTTATAGTTAAAACAATTCCACAAAGTTTTACTTAAGAACTTTAAAACAGTAAGATGGACAGCAATCCATCTTATGGATTCATTCCGCGTCCGTTCATCTTCTGCGAAACCTATGACCACTAAATATTTAACCCATTGGAATTCCAGAGTAACATATTGTGTAAAGACAAATATAATTATACCAAATTTAGAATAATAAATAGTAAATCCCAATCGCAAACCCTCTGAAATCATGAAATATACAGAACTTCATGCACCACATACAATTCTCAGGAGACGACCCAAAAGATAGAATCACAATGCAAACAATGGAGGCGTAGGAGTGGCCGTGTGGTAAGTGTAGGCGTAGGAATGGCTGTGTGGTAAGTAGCTTGCCTACCAACCACATGGTTCCTGTTTCAGTCCCACTGCGTGGCACCTTGGGCAAGTGTCTTCTACTATAACCTCGAGCCGACCAAAGCCTTGTGAGTTGATTTGGTAGACGGAAACAGAAAGAAGCTCGTCGTATATATGTATATATATATATATAT
>NC_068988.1:35965583-35968933 GCF_001194135.2 Octopus bimaculoides
GTGTGTGTGTGTGTGTGTGTGTGTTTGTGTGTGTGTGTGTGTATATGTTTGTGTGTCTGTGTTTGTCCCCCAGCATCGCTTCACAACCGATGCTAGTGTGTTTACGTCCCTATAACTTAGTGGTTCGACAAAAGAGACTCATAGAACAAGTACTAGGCTTACAAAAAATAAGTCCTGCGGTCGATTTGCTCGACTAAAGCTGGTGCTCCAGCATGGCCACATTCACATGACTGAAACAAGTAAAAGAGTAAAAGAGTGTTGAAGAAAAAGAAGGCTTAGTAGGAAATGGTTATAATACAACTCGCCATAGATATCGTAAATGCTAAACAACAGTTTGCAAATGATTGGTAAGAATGTAAACAAGGCGGAGAACTTTCTAGGTGCAATCCCAAGTTCCTTCATGACAGAAAGGAGTTTTTACTGCAGCTGTGTGTAACACAACCACCATGATCACCAATAAAACAAGAAAAGTAGTTTGTCATCTAAAATGTATGGAGCGGAGAATGTAAGAAACCGACCAAACCATTGATAGTGGAAGCTATATGAACAACAGCTGAGATAATGGATGCGTACTGGAAGGATTATAGTGATAGCAGACATTCATCGGTTCTGTATCAGCATTCTAAGAATAAACATAGTGGCATACTGGATAACAGTGACAAAAAAATTATATCAATACAACCATATGACGCAGTATATGCGAATCTACGCGAATAAACGAATGGCAATCATGACTTGATGACAGTTATGTATAAGGCGCAATGACCTCCCAATCTCCACCATCCCCAACATAGTCTATATATATATTTTACGAATCGATATGCATATGTATACCAGTGTGATGCTGGTGAATACAGTTTGCCTTTCATCCTTTCAGGGTCAATAAATTAAGTATGAACTGAAAACTGGGGGTCGATGTAATCGACTTAGCCTCGCCCTCCCTCGAAATCACTGGGCTTATGCAAAAATTTAAAATCAATATTTTATCAATGTCAGGTCGGTGAACTGGCAGAATCATCCGCGCGCCGAAGAAAATACTGAACATCATTTTGCTCGTATTTACCTTCTGAGTTCAAATTCATCCGTATTCGCCTTCATCTTTCATACTTTTGGAATCGATAAAATAAGTACCGGGTGTTCGTTAGCGTCTTTGTAATCGGCTTAATGCCTCCCACAAAATTGCTGGCTTTGTAGCAACATTTGAAACCAATATATCACCAATTTCAAGTGGTACATGCGGCAGTCAAAGACTACTATCGTGATATGTTATTCATAGTGTTTTTAATAGTTACGTACTTTTTCTGCCTCCGATCTTATATTATTCCGACAGACAGGAAATAACTTTAGTAACAAGTATCCTTACACTTTCTCAATAAAATACCTTGCATATTCATGCAAACGCACAATGAGTAATGGAGGCCAGTACCGCGTCTAGTGTGCATTTCTGATCTGGAATCGTTATATAAGTAACATTCTAAGCAATGAAAAACGAATTAACAGCGAAGAATTCCAATTCGACAACAGCAGAAAAGTTTTATATTTGTGAAGTTTAAAAATATACCAGCAATGTCGCTGTCATCGCCTGCGTCTTATACGTACCATTCTCATCATCCATCACTATCATCAGCGTTAGATTTAGTATCTCTTTTACTCTTTTACTTGTTTCAGTCATGTGAATATGGCCATGCTGGAGCACTGCCTTTAGACGAGCAAATCCACCGCAGGACTTATGTTTTTGTAAGCCTAGTACTTATTCTACCGGTATCTTTTGCCGAACCGCTATGCTGCGACCAGCATCGGTTGGGGGGACAAACACAGACACACAAACATATACACACACACATATATATATATGCACATATATACGACGGGCTTCTTTCAGTTTCCGTCTACCAAATCCACTCAAGGCTTTGGTCGACTCGAGGCTATAGTGGAAAACACTTGCCCAAGGTGCTATGCAGTGGAACTGAACCCGGAACCATATGGTTCGTAAACAAGCTACTTACCGCACAGCCACTCCTAGTCAACGTTATTGTTATTATGATCACAATGCTGATCATCATCCGCTGAGGTTCACTTTGCATTTCATCTTTTCGGGATCGATAAATTAAGTACCAGTTGCGTACTGAGGTCGAACTAATCGATGCCCCCCTCCCCCAATATTTCTGGCCTTTTCCTAGAGTAAAAAACAATGTTGATCATCATTAATACGTTGTCGTCCTCACCCACGTGATCATAAAAATCATCGTCCTCATCTTGTCGTCGTCGACATCGATATATGCTCGTCACCACAACCATCACATCCCTATCATGATCTTCATCAACACCACCACCATCACAATTGCCGGCTCCGCTACAACGAGCGCTACACCAACACCATTATTACCTCTACCAACAATAAATCCATCACCACCAACAACAATTCCATCATCATCAGCAGCATCAGCATCACCATCGTCGTTGTCATCACGACCACCACCATCACCACCTTCAGTATCAATATCATCCTCATCATTATCATCATCAAACTGTCTTCGTCAACAAACAGAAGAAGGGCATTATAAGGAAACAACATCATTAACAATAACATCATCATCCGCAGGTTAAATACTACATCTTTGAGAACGATGGACGCCATAAAATACAGCGCCAAATAAAGGATAGCGGCAAAGCTTACAAGGTATAAAATATATTGATATTAACATTTGAATAGTAGAAATTTTTCATGTACCAACACCACTACCACCGCTAGCACAAACAGCATCTCAGCTTTCAGCAGTACCGAAGCCACCACAAACGCCAATAATATCACCACCAATTCCATAACTATCGTAGCTGCAACAGTCACCGCCGTATGTATGGAAGCACATAAGGTTTCGGTAGCGGCGGATGCAACACAGTAACAAGAGGAAATGTAGACATATATATCGATAGTGAAATATGTCTTCTAATATTCGATGCGATATTACGAGAGGCCTGTTGGCTAGACGTAATGCATTTGTCGAGGGAACAATAAAGAGGCTATAACAGAATAATAATGGAATATTAATGTTAGGAATTTAGATAAATATGGAGCATATCATATTGGACAAGAACACTCTAAGCAAAGAAAACACGCTAGACTCGCGGGAGGAAACTGCTAGAAGAAGAAAAAAGAATACAGACAGGATATCAAAGGGAAATATTTGTCTGTTACAAATTCATATACAAAGTGAAGTGATTCGTATACACGTGTACGCTTATATGTATGCATATATGGATATTTGTATATATGTATGCATGTGTGTGTGATGCATTTATGTATGTATCTATGCAGATTTATATGTATGCATATGTGTGAATATATATAT
>NC_068988.1:35969140-35972748 GCF_001194135.2 Octopus bimaculoides
TGTATGCATGTATATATAGATAGATAGATAGATAGATAGATAGATAGATATGGACGCATATATATGTGCGCATACATATATATAGATAGAGATATAGTTATAGCTATATTTCATATATATTTGCGCGTGTGTGTGTATAAATATACATGTAGGTATATATCGTGTATATTAAATATATAATTTAATATACACAATTTACTGAAGAAATAATAAATTGTGTGTATTAGATTATATATATATATATATATATATATATATATATATATATATATATATATAAATGGATAGAGTACTTTTCTTTGCTGATCCTACCTATAATGGAACTGTATATATTAAATATGCATACATGCATACATACGATTGTGAATGTGTGTGCTTATCTATGCACATATGTATATATGTTTTTATGTATAAACACACATATATTCACATATGTATCTGTGTGTCCCCGTTTGTGTGTATATTTTTGTGTGTCAATGAATGTGTGTCAATGAATGTGTGTATATGTGTGTGTGCGTGTGTGTGCGTGTATGTTTCACAACGAAAAGCGACGAAGCGTTACTGTACAAGAAAGTGTATAAATGTGTTAAAACAAGCGAATAGGCGTAAATGAAAATAATATAACTGAAAATACAAAGACTATTGGTAACTAGATAGGTTATGGGTAATATGTCTCTATACACACATCCGTATATGTATATATATATATATGTAGTTATACACGCACATACACACAGATCACGGACGCACACACACAGAGACACACATGTGTGTATGTATATTAGAAGTGTGCATGTGGAGTGTTTATGTTTGTAGAGTGTTAGTAAAAGTAATAGAGAAGAAAAAGTAACATAAACTAATGACGAAAACGACAGTGAAGTCTGAATGAGGAGCTGATTCTTTAGAAAATGAAAGAGTTTATCGAGAAAATGAAAGAAAATTGAAGGAGATGAATATATAATAGCGAAAGTGGTAAATAAAATTTATAAATGTGCGCATGTGAATTTGAAGATGCTTGTGGTGGGGAGTAGAGATCAATACAAAATGAATATAAGTATAAAAATAGAACATTGTGCTGAAGCGCATCATTTAGCAACAATTATATCTAATTCTGAAAGTAAAGGCAGAATTTTATCGAAGTATGTATTATTGTTTCAGAAATGTCTTCCAATTGGTGAAAAGTAAAAGCATTTACTTTTACCTAAAAGGCTAATAACTGATGCATAAATTTATTGCGAATATAGAATGTTTTGTGTAAATGGACGCCGTTCGGTATACTTAAAAGCGTGGCTTTCTTCTTATTTTACTGTCTTGTAGATGTTACTTATTCATATAGAGTATCGAGTAGGAGAGATATTAGTTGTAATGAAAAGAATTTGCTTAAAGTGATAAGTATAGATTTCTGTCCATTGAAGCTGAGCTGAGGATTTCCGAATCAATAGTTTTTCATTGCGATCAACAAAGTTTTGATGCTTTCTATTCCATGAATTGCCTTTTCGTGTATAGTTTATAGTTGGCCAAAGCACTAAAGTTACTACTTGATCTGAAAGTCCTAATTGTACAATAACGCAATGATTGTTAATGTTAACTCATTAATCATTAGTTAAACAGAATGAACTAAACACTTGTTTATTAGTACGCATCTAATCAATAACTACATGTTAATCTCATAGGGATTGGGGAATCACTGAATGTGATTCTGGCATCCCTAAAAAACCTAACTGTATGAAATTAGTCAATACAAAATTGAACAGTGTTGAATTTTCTTCAGAATATTTCGATTAATTAAAGAATTTGTCTATCAGTAATATATGCTGACAATCCGATAACGCCGTTGATGAAAATACAGTAAGTTAAAATCGTTAAAGTAGCATATACTCTCGTGGGAAAGAAAATATCTTGAGAAGTGTATGTGGCTGTTAAATGAGGTGAAGTATTTGGTTAACTAATGACTAGAGTATTTGTGTTCTGAATTAGATACTTTGCCTGTATGTAATCGGTGGTGACTGTCTGTAAAATCTTATACACATACTGACACACATATCTTTGAATAATATATGGAAGTGGACTTGTTTATATATATATATATATATATATATATATATATAAAATAAAAATTTTGGGTTCAGCAAGCATTGCTTCACCACACACCGAAAATTAGAAATAGCAGCCAAAACTACTATTTCTCTACCAAAATACGACTCCCGAAACAGCAATTCTCGCAGCTGACAAAGGCAAAAAAAGAAAAAAATAACGAATCTACCCGGCCTTGATTAATTGCAGGCACGTTTCTGGATCAAAGAGGTGTAAATCATATGACCCAAACATATTTCTTTCATCAGTGCAATATTTCAAAATTATAAATCCGAGAATGCTAATAAAAGAATAATTAATTCGATCAGGTGACATCAAATGATTACCCAAGAACAGCATTTCCGTATTCATATAGACGAGCGATAAAATCATCTCATTCCTCAATTACCCACGTGCGCTACGAGTAATCCCGCAGACAACTGCAGTTCTCTGCGTGATTAACTTTGCTTTTGTTAGCTGCGAGTATTGCTGTTTCGGGAATCGTATTTTGGTAGAGAAATGTTAGTTTTGGCTGCTGTTTCTAATTATTGGTGTGTGGTGAAGCAATGCTTGCGGTACCCTAAATTTTAATTTTGTCTATATAAATTTACCGATAATGGTTTATTAACACACCGAACTACTTGGTAAAATTACTAATTATTAATTAATTATTAATTTTTACCCTATATTTTTATATATATATATATATATATATATATGACTTCCGGTTTCGGTTGTGGAAGACGTGTTTTTTTGTGCTCCTGAAATAACCTAGAGGGATTCCCGAAATTAACGAAATATCTACCACAACTGACCAAAATAACATAGTACTTGTTATTTCCTAACTGTCTACTATAATATATTCGTGAAAAAGTATAATGTATTACATTAATGTTTGATATATTACATTGAAGTCAACGACGCAAGCCAGAGATATCCTGGAAGAAAGCATGTTGTGATAAATCGTAGTTTCATAAGTGGCCGTGTGTGAAGAAGAAATCGATTTTTCTTCGAAACGAAACTTCGTAGAAAAACAACGATTGGAATTTTTACCTTTTGGGAATAAGTATCTTATTCATTTTGCTTATATTATTTTGTTTTATCTCTGGTATTCCCGGATGAAAATTTAAGTGAGAACGCATTGTTTGTTTACGTTTTATTTGAAACATTTACGGTAGTAAATTCGTTACGAAACATCTTTCTTCCCACCATCGTTATTCATGTCATTTCTTAAAGCGGCCTTTTCTTTCCATACTCTCTTTTTTCCTCTTTCCTTTATATCTTCGTTACCTGCCCTTCCCCTCTCTCTTTCGTAACTTCCTCTTTTTGTCTCCTCTCCCCCTCTCTCTGTCTCTCCTCCCCTTTCATATCTACCTCCTTTTCCCGCTTCTCTCTCCTTCATTCTCCCTGTCTCTACATCAACTTCTCTCCCTCTCTCTTTCATACATTCCTCTTTTCTTTCCTCTCTCCCTCACTGTCTCTCCCTCCTTTCCATATCTTCCTCCTTTTCCCGCTCGTCTCTCCCGCCTGTTGTA
>NC_068988.1:35972758-35979064 GCF_001194135.2 Octopus bimaculoides
TTCTCTCCCTCTCTCTTTCATACATTCCTCTTTTCTTTCCTCTCTCCCTCACTGTCTCTCCCTCCTTTCCATATCTTCCTCCTTTTCCCGCTCGTCTCTCCCGCCTGTTGTATCTCTCTACATCTACCTCTTACCTCTCATCTCCCCTCTCCCTTCTCCCTCATATATTTCTTGTTTTTCCTCCTCTCCCTCCCACTCAATCTCTCCCTTTCCTTCATACGTTCTTCATTCTCTCCTCTCTCTTCCTCACTCTGTTTCTCTTTCTCTTCTCCTTCCATCTGTCTCACTATCGCTCCATGCCCTTTTCTCTTTTCTTCAAATCATTCTCTCTCCTTTCTCCATCTCTCTCTCTCTCTCTCTCTCTTCCCCTTTTTCACCCTCTGTCTTTCATCCTCTCTACCTGCCTCTATCTCTCTCACTTCTCTATCTTATCCAATCTCTCTAGGCATAGATAACGAAGATGGCACTACAGTCTGAAGTCAATGAAATGAATCTTCTGTTGCGACCTTGGACAATTTGCTATCGGCGATCTTCCAAACAACATCATTACTGCTGCACTGAAGAACAATGGTTTCTGTAGAACCATTGAGCAGATAGAGTGGGAAAAAACGAATTTCTCTGATCCTATGCCTTTGTTAGGCCACATATTGACACTCTTGATGTCATCATGGAAAACAACTGTGGCAAGGCTTATAAGAATAGGGAAAATGAAGCAACAACCAGAAGTCTCTCTCATTCAGGGGTACCACAAAAGATTGGAGCCCTCACCCCTGTGGACAACCAGAGGAATGTTAGGGCTACAACCAGTGGAAGAAAGGAATGACCACAAGCAACACATAAAAAAAGAAAAAGGAGAGGAAGGAAAAGGAAACGATGAAACAACTAAAGCTAAAACTGAAACCCCAAACCACAAACAAAAAACAAAATGCCCAAACCTGAAGGCTCCAATTCGCAAATCTAGAGGAGAGAAAAATTTAGAGTGAAGACAAGGATGTGCCAATGTTGGCATCGGGAAGACGGTACAAACTGCCGGTTTGCTCATCCAAGACCCCACCAAAACTGTAGGGGCTTTAAGTAGTAGTACTTCCTAGAAGAATGGTACCATTCGTCTGCAAGAAGAAAGTATGCAGATGCTGTGCGCTCTTCAGATGTTATACAAAAGGCGGTAGCTGAGCAACTGTCTTTTTTGTGCATGGCACAAAAGATTGTGCAGCAGCTGACCTGCCTACATCAAGCGCAAACACAGAACTTTGCCCACCACTGTGCAAGATCACCACCATCAACAGACATGGGATGGCCTCTCTTAACACTATCAGTCATCAAGCCAATATTTTCACTTAATATTGGAGATTTGTTGCATCACAACAACAAAAACAAAATCATTTCCTGTGAGGCCTTGCTGCGTGCAATCAAGCCCTATGCATAGCACTCATGGAAACTCATCTGAGGCCTGATATAGAAGATGCAGAAGTAGACGTACCAAAATATACCATACTGCTTACAGATAGAAGAGAAAGGAGCCATGGTGGAGTTGCTGTATACATCCGTGAGGACCTCACACCCCAGCTCCTACTGTCATATTGAAATTCAGTATGTGACACTCTAGTTGTATATATAAGACAACACAATATACTTATATGGAATACATAACGCTCACCGGATGCTCCAAACCATGCAGGCAAGTTTGAAAATTGCCTTACAAGAATAAAAGAAACCCTCATGAAACTGGAACATCACGTGAGTGTGTTTCTTATGTATGTATATATATATATATATATATATATATATATATATATATATATGGGGGGGGGTATGTATGTGTATATATGTTTGTGTGTGCGTGTTTGTGTGTGTATTATTAGGGTGGAATGTCACAGTTTAAAGACAAAAGACACAAACATACATATACATGGACTAAAATATTCTTAAGGAAACACGAAATTACAATAATTTCAATGTGATGATTAGCAAAAGATAAACCGGTCGACAATCAAATACTCTTTCACTCATGAAGTATATTAAAGAATATATTAAATCTATGTAAACTATGTGCATTTTTCCTTTTTTTTATTTTATGTACATATCATTTGCATTACAACTCACCTTGTGGGAATAATGGCAATTCTCCTTCTCCCGTTTTCTTACTATATATGTGTGTGTGTTTGTGTGTATGTGTTTGTGTGTGCGTGTGCGTGTGCGTGTGTATGTGTGTGTATGTGCGCGCGCGCGTGTGAGTGTGTGTGTGTGTGTGTGTGTGCGTATTAATATCTGTTCTGATGTTCGGTTGTAACAAAAATATTAACCTCATGTGTCACTCTGTCCTTTTGTAGAGTACAGATATATCATTCAGATACAAGAATATTATTGCCAGTGACTTCGAAGTTTCGACCACTCAAACCATTGTCAGGCTGTGGTACATTGAAGTTAATCTTGGCTTTATATATTCTCTGTTGGGTTGAAATCTTCCGTGCGTGTTTGGAAGTGGACTGATAATTAGGTATAGGGAGGTTGTTATGGAGAGGTGTTTCGGAGAAATATTTATTGATTTATTTATATATGTAGAACATAGGAACCAGATGGGCACATTTAAGTGTGTCTGACTAAAATCCATCACCTGTAGAAATTTGCTATTTAGTAGCGTGCTTGGAGAATGTAAAAGATCGCACCTTAACTTTCACTTAAGTATATAAACATATCTAGCAACACGGTGTAACTAAGACAATTATCGACGAATACAAGTTCCTTTACGTGAAGGATGCGTTGCAAAGATTTCTTCTTCGGCAAGAAGGGAAGAAAAATGATTCTCAGCAACTCAATGATACTCTTGAAACGTGAAGTTATATCACTGAGAAACCTACTACCCAAAGGACACGTGACACCATTATTGGAGGAAGTGTATCAAAAAAAAAAAAAAGATGTAGAATTTGGGAAATATCTAAGAAAACACAACCAGCAAAATCTGAATAAAAATAATATATAAATCCAAAAGAGCACCAGGCATTTTAGTAGCTGTGTATAAAAAGGAGTGAAATGACAAGAGGATCTAACGAAGGATTTATGTAAGAAATTACCTGAAGAGGTGAATTTTATATGTTGAATATGTAACAATAATTACTCAAAATTTAACCGTTGCACTACATAGTAAAAACAATAGAGAGTTTTTAAATAAAATGTAAATTCCATTTTCTATCGACTATATATTTATATAATCTCTACAGATGCTACAGAATTCCTGATGTATATCTAGCGGCATCAGGTGGCCAATAACTGTGTACTAGCTTCATATAGCATTCTACAAGACTTTTAGCCAAATCTTATTTAACTATATACGAATGTATATATACACATTTGCGTACGCATATGTACATATTTGTGTATGTGTGATTCTATATAAACATATACATCCTTTCTCTATCCCTCTCTCTCTCGCTCTCTGTATACATGTATACATGCATACATACATACATACATACATACATACATACATACATACATAATACATACATACATATATACATATATATATATGCACACACATACAAACACATATACGCGTGTGTGTATATAGTTAACGGTATTTGTAATGCAGAAATATATACTGTGTACGCAAATATGTTACCGTATTTTAATTAAGGGCACATTTAGAATAATCTACATGAAAAATTGACAAAAGGAAACGTAAAGACAAAATGAATGACATAAATCACCCACAAAGAGTCTGTTCATCATAAACTGAAAAAAATAATCAACTACCAACTAAACACTAATTCTGAATCTCTTTGATAGAAGATGTATTTTGCAATTGGCCAACAGCGGTAATTAATTTGCTCTGTTTCAGTGTCTTTGTGGTTTTTGTAGACAGCATATGCCTTCAAGCCAGCAATTTGGCCTGATAACTAACCATTTAGAATAGTATTGTCATTCAACTAAAGAGATAAACATCATGGACGATCGGATTTCTAAATTCTCAACTAATGAAGGGCGTTATAGCATACTTCTTGATACAGATATATGTTTGATGGGTTGATGACATGTACACATACATACATACTTACATACACACATACATACATACATACATACATACTTACATACACACATACATACATACATACATACATACATACTTACATACACACATACATACATACATACATACATACATACATACATACATACATACATACATACACGCATTAATAACCAGATAAGAGAGGTGAGTTGATTCTATTACTTGAGAGTAGCCGCTGGGTCGCTCGCATAATCAGCCATTGGTCCCTGTTCTCTGTCATGCGTAACAGGTTCACCCTGTTGTGACCTTTCCAGTTCTTGATGATTTCAAACCAGGATTTTCTGTGTCTGTTTCTCTGTCTTCCTCCCTCAACTGTGTCCTGGAGAATGGTTGCGACAAGGGATTGCGCTACGATACCTAACCGTAAGTTTTCGTTTTTTATGTTTGTTTGTTTGTTTACTTGCGCAAGGAGTGTTTCTCCTTTGCCAGCGTATTTGTTGATTTCCTTCCTGAAAAAGCTGTTCATGTTGTGTTCTGTGTATGGGATGTGTAGAAGCCTTCTGAAACACTTGTGCTCAAATGCCCAGATTCTTCGCTTCAAGTTAGCTGTATGTTGCCAGCTCTCACAATTATGCAGAAAGACTGAAAAACTTGTTAAGAATATATATGAAAAGATATTCTATGGAAATTATAACCAGTACTAATTTGTGTTACTACGTCTCGTATTCATGACGCCATATGTAAACAAAAAATCAGATCGAAGATGAAAAATGGGTAATAGGTGTATATTTCTAGGAATATGTTTAATATGTAAAACTGGTACATCCAATAACGTCACACAGCTCTATTTTGTGGCCATTTAAGCAACCTGTTTGTTGATGATTAATGGGTTTGATGGATGTTGATAAAGGAGCAAAAGCTTCCTAAAAATAGCATATACGCTTATTACTCACTTTTCATATTCGATTTCAATTTTTGCATCAAGAATCTAGGATACGAAACGTCGTAACAAAAATCAGTGCTGGCTATCAGTTCTGTGGAATATCTGTAGAGATAACATTTACAAGTGATGTAAAGAGCACTGCTTACACAGTTGGATTATAGCATATTATGGTTGCATACTGAATCTGGAGCACTACCGACTGTATGACAAATCAAGGAATCCGAAAATAATGTTGAAACAGATAGAATTATCATAAACGGATTTAAAATATCAAAGATGACAATAGTTTCCAATCAGCAACCGATCTTATTGGCTGTAACCGCATTAAATTTGGTTTGTGTGTAAATTCAAACATACATCCCATCGTTAATACTGAAGTCAGTTTTTTGTTCTGTGAAATTGTGTAGAGTAGATTTGTGTTACTAATCTATCCAGATTAGTATATTACGATTATCTTCAGTGACATAGTCAACTAAGAAAATTCGTAGATTCCTCATGTCAAAATGAAGCTAACGCTTGAAACTTTTACATTCGTTAAAAATGGATAAAAGAGTTTCAATGCGATTATCACTGTTCTTGTGATTTCATAGATGGACAGTAATGAAAAGATAGTAAAACATTAACATAATGAACAGCGTTATTGCTCGAAACTAAATAATAGGGTAAATTCACGATACACCGTACATGATCAATGAACAAAATATTGAAGACAAAACATGTGCTGCTGTCTTCAATGTAACATGTCTGATCGGAAGATTCCATATAGAGAGAGAACGAAAAAGGAAGAGGCCAAGAAATTCTAATCATTATGCATCGAACACAAGTATTTGCTACAGAACTGTAAACAATAGAATTCTTCATTTCAGAATGATTTTAATATTCGGCGTTTTTAGGTACAAATGAATACAAAATACTCACATAATCCTAGATGCAAAAACAGACATATATTCTGGTATATTATCACAAACAAGTGCTTATTATCTGCTAGATTACATCTAATAAGTAAGTCAAAATACGTATGTTATAACTGGAAATTTATATGCATAAGTGACTAATAATGAGTAAAATATTTCCAAACTGAAGATAAAATCTGCCACTCTATCTAAATATATTTATACAAACATGAATGTATTCTGACTTATAAAAACACATACACACATACACACAGACACATGTGTATATGTATCTATGTATGTATGGATG
Organism: Octopus bimaculoides; assembly: GCF_001194135.2. Classification (NCBI taxonomy): domain Eukaryota; kingdom Metazoa; phylum Mollusca; class Cephalopoda; order Octopoda; family Octopodidae; genus Octopus; species Octopus bimaculoides. The sequence continues at coordinate 35,978,917 of NC_068988.1, forward strand.
GATGTATATATGTATGTATGTATGTTGGTATGCATGTATGAACAGCAGAGACGCGGAAGGAAACTTTAGATACATACACGCATATATATGTACATATATACATACGTACATACATACATACATACATACATATATATATATATATATA
>NC_068988.1:35979074-35979720 GCF_001194135.2 Octopus bimaculoides
GCACATACAATCATATATATATATATATATATATATATGAATATGTATGAGTATATATATTTATATATACCAACATATGGGTCGGTGCACGAGGGTGGGTATTTTTATGTATGCATCTACGTAATACAAATATACATGCATACATGTATACATAATGTACACAGACACGCACACACCCATATATGTACTTCTATAAATATGTACATAAAAATTCACACCCACATGCACAATCAAATGTGTGCATAAGTTACGTGATGTGTATCTGTTGGATTACAAATTAAATACGGATTTGATTTTACGATGAAATATTTACGATGAAAGTACATGAATAAGTGATTAAATGCAAATCCATTACTTATTCTAAAGTCGTTCAATATTTATATCTTCATTACTTGTTATACATAGCAAAAACCAATAAAATATGCATTTTTTAAAAATTATGCTTTTGAATTATGCACGAATAAGCCCATTGATTATAGATATGCATGTGTGTATGTGCGTGTGTGTGTGTGTGTGTGTGTGTGTGTGTGTGTGTGTGTGTGTGTGTTTGGGTGTGGGATAAGTCCGTGCGTGAGATTAAGTCAGTCTGTGTGTACGTATATATGTATGTATGTATATTGATCACTCATATTTATCTGCATATATA
>NC_068988.1:35979730-35981112 GCF_001194135.2 Octopus bimaculoides
TATTGATCACTCATATTTATCTGCATATATAGAATGTGTATATATATATATATATATATATATACGTATGTATGTATTATGTATGTATATATATATATATGTGTGTGTGTGTGTGTGTGTGTGTGTGTGTGGTGTGTGTGTGTGTGTGTGTGTGTATGTGTGTGTATATATCGATCGATCTATGGAAAGATAGATAGCTTAGATATATATATATATATATAGATAGATAGATAGATAGATAGATAGATAGATAGATAGATAGATAGATAGATAGATAGATAGATAGATATAACATGATAAAGGACGGTTAGATATGACAATAAATGCCTGTATGGATATATTTATATGCAAGCTTATATCTGATTTTTTAAAAATCATGTAGACATACACATTATAGATGTATCACATGTACCATCCAACGGAGGCTAAAAGGCACCATTGGACATCATGTATATGCATTTTACCATACAGGTTTACAAATCCAAAGATATATTTGTATGATTGTGAAAATTTCATCAATTGTTTATTGACATATCTTCAATATCTGGCGTGCTGCAATGCACCAGAATAGGTATGAAATTCTATTCAATCTAACCATGTATTTATTTGAGAACATCCAAAATTATCAGCGTCAAAAATAATGATGCAGGGCAACTTTTACGCAAATATTTTTGCATGCACTCAATTTGGTATTTTAGTACATAAAGTTTAGACAGACACACACAGATGCTCACTTAAATTTATGTCAGGGTTTTGTATGTTTCTGTCTATGTGCCTGTCTGTCTCTCTCTTTTTCTCGCTATCTATCTATCTATCTATCTATCTATCTATCTATCTATCTATCTATCTATCTATCTCTTGGAAATCCGCCGGCTCAATGATTTCCCTTCGTGGCAGAATTAATAGTGAAGACTAATTAAGCATTTATTCTGAACAAATTCATCCTATGTTTGCGAAACTTTTTCCGGGGGGAAACGCAATTTATCAGGATGATAATGCACAAATGGACACAGCAAAAGTTGTTACTGAATGGCACGAGGAACATTCTAGTGAAGGTGAACATCTAATATGGCCACAACAGTCCTCAGATCTCAATTTTATTGAAAATTTATGGTGCAGTTTAGAAAAGCAAGTAAAGAGTCGATGTCCTCCACCATAATCTCTACAAGAACTTGAGACTGTTTTAGCAGAAAAAATGGACAAAACTTCCTTTGGAAACGATCCACACTTTATACGAGTCCATACCTCATAGAATTGAGGGTGTAATTACTGCCAAAGCCGGTCCTACCCTTATTAAGATGAATTTGTTTGAAATTTTAAAGTGTTTCACATATTTTGTCCAACCCCTGTATATATATATATATATATATATATATATATAT
>NC_068988.1:35981860-35983892 GCF_001194135.2 Octopus bimaculoides
TATATATATATCTTAGAAATTCCCCGGCCCAATGATTTCCCTTCGTAGGAGAATTAATAGACAAGACTATTTAAGCATTCTGAACAAATTTATCCTATGAAGGCGCATGGCTCAGTTGCTAGATCGCCGAGCTTACGACCGTGAGGTTGTGTGTTCGAATCCCGGACCGGGCTGCGTGTTGTGTTCCTGAGCAAGACACTTTATTTCACGTTGCTCCGTTTCACTCAGCTGTAGAAATAAGATGCGACTTCACAGGTATCAAGATGTATCGGCCTTTGGCTTTCCCTTGGATGACATCGGTGGAGTGGAGAGGGGAGGCCGGTATGGATGAGTGACTGCTGGTTTTCCATAAACAACCTTGCCCGGGCTTGTGTCTCGGAGGGTAACTTTCTAGGTGGAATCCCATGATCCGTCATGACTGAGGGGGGGGCTCAGATATATATGCACACAAATACACACACACACACACACATATATATATATGTATGTATACGTACATGTAAATATGTACACATGTATTCATTTAAATATGCATTCATATGAATATATATGTGTGTGTGTGTATGCGTGTATGTATATATTATTTATTTAAAGTATACAATACATGTTGTCAAGTGGTACAAATAGTTTCATATATTTTTTCGCGTTTCTCCTATTTTTCAATATTTTAGCTTATGATGTGTTTTGTGCCTGCAAAATATGTTTGAGGTATGTCTCAATATATGAAACTATTTGTAGCAGTTAAAGACGCATTGTAACCTTTAAATAAATAATATTTGTCTCTCACGAGATTGAGTACATTTTTGCTTAATTCTCTATCATGGAATCATCGCGGAATTTCACTGCTGTCTATCACAGGAAAGATCCTGGCTAGAGTTTTGCGCTCAACCGCCTCATTGCACGCCTAGGGCAAGGTCTGCTACCTGAGAGCCAGTATGGCTTCCGGAAAGAGCAAGGAACAATCGACATGGTGTTTGCTGCTAGACAGCTGCAGAAGAGTCGGGAGCAGAACGTCGACCTCTACTCCACCTACATCGACCTGACCAAGGCTTTTGATGCCGTTAGTAGAGAAGGTTTCTGGAGAATCTTGGTGATGTATGGATGCCCTAGAAAATTCATCACCATCGTAAGACAACTACATGGTGGCATATTGGCAATGGTACAGGACAACGGAGAGGCCTCTAATTCATTCCTTGTCTCCAACAGATTGAAACAAGGATGTGTCTTTGCTCCCAGCTTGTTCAGCCTTACGTTCTCAGCCATGTTGACACATGCTTTCAGGGACAGAGACATAGGCATCGGCATCATGTACCGGTCCGTGGGTTTAGTCTTCAACTTCGGGAGGCTCAAAGCGAAAAGCAAGGTATAAGTAGACACCGTCAACAACTTCCTCTTCGCTGATGATTGTGCTCTCAATGCTGCCACTGAGGCCAACATACAACACAGCGTTGACTTGTACTCTGGCGCCTGTAACAACTTTGGTCTTACTTTCAATACAAAAAAAACACTGAGGTAATGTGTCAACCAGCTCCAACCAAGCCCTACGTTGAACCCAACATCACCATCAACGGGCAGCGACTGAACGCGATGGACAAATCCACCTATCTTGGCAGCACAGTCTCTAGAAATGTTGTCGTCGATGACGAAATCAACGCCAGACTCACCAAGGCAAGCCTTCTAGTCTGTAGTTTTCGTCTCGGAATCTCTGGAACGACTGTTGACACTAGCTTACGCAGATTGTATGGTGCATTAATATACATCGCACCATCCATTGCGTCGTTGCCTTTATTCGGAGCACGACTTTTTAGTCGACCAAATCGACCTCAGAACTTATTCTTTGGAAGCCTAGTACTTATTCTATCGGTCCCTTTTGCCAAACCTCTATGTTACGGGAGAGGTAAACACACCAGCATCGATTGTCAAGCGATGTTGAGGGGAAAAATACAGACACAGAAACTGTACACAAACACAAACACACACACACTCCCACACATGTATACATACATACATATATATATATATATATATATAT
>NC_068988.1:35984202-35984996 GCF_001194135.2 Octopus bimaculoides
AACCATGTGGTTGGTAAGCAAGCTACTTACTCCGCAGTCACTCCTGCGCCTATATGTGCATATCTTTAGAAAAAAACTCATTTTATATTATCTATATTCGTATATTTTGCATACCGTGTACTTGTATATATATATATATATATATATATATGTTTTCTCTAATGGATGGCGATATCTATGGCACACACAGAACAAAAAAACAGAAGAGAAGAGTAAAAACAAACCTGCCTTTAGTTAATTGGGTACGACGTTTCACCTCTCACCCCAATGAATTTAATTGGGGTGAGAGGTTTTAAACTCACTGGCCGATACATTTCTTAGTGTCTGCCTCACGTGGTCTTGATGTCGCATGGTCAAAATTAACGTGAGTTATTTAGACATTGGCAAATTTATTTGAATATTGAGGCTGAAGATCGGAATAAGGGAATTCATACCCTTAACCATGAAACGTCGTACCCAATTAACTAAAGGCAGGTTTGTTTTTACTCTTCTCTTCTGTTTTTTGTTCTGTGTGTGCCATAAATATCGCCATCCATTAGAGAAAACATTTGTAGTTTGGAATCAGTAGTTCTTTGACTGCTATTTCTGAATTCTCAGTATGTTGGAGAAGCAGGCTTCTGCTAATCCCTGTATATTTATGATTATAAATGGTTTTACCGATAAAGGTTTTTTCATACTGAGCTACCCGGCAAAATTGTTAATTATTAATTTTATTACTAATTGACGATTCCCTGCCCTATATATCTATATTTTTAGTAATACCTCTAAGGTGGATGGCTAAACCGCAACCAGTC
>NC_068988.1:35985436-35986705 GCF_001194135.2 Octopus bimaculoides
CTAATAAGACCTAAATTGTTCTCAACATGAAATATAGCGTGATACCAAAACGTAAGCGGGCAAGACATTTAAAATCACCGAAAAAAATCATTATTAAACGGGGACCGGATTCAAAATTTAACAATCTTACCGACTGTCTATTTCTCTTCAGCCTAATTTGTAATGCAACCATAATCATCAGAACCCCATACAAAGTTGCCCACCGCCATAGGTGCGCGTGTATATGGTTCTGCTAATTACAACTTAATGGTAAAATTCAAAAGTCTTCGTTTTGGCGCGCTAATTCCAGGAATATGTCTGCAGAAAATATTTACTGCGTCGCATATATCCAGTATGAGAACTCGGTAAGGGTTAATATATTATTAAAAAATAGGGCTAAAAATCATATATTAATTAAAATCGATTAATTACCAGGAAGCTAGCACATTTAAAGAATCAAAGAGATTCAGAAACAGTATCTGCAATCTCAGGGGATTAAAGTACATTTTTATATATGACGTTGACCACTAACGTGGATAATCAATGTGCTAAAAATAGATCACATCTTGTGTCTAATAAGTCCTAAATTGTTCTCAACATGAAATATAGCGTGATACCAAAACGTTTAGTCCAGGTTTTTGGCGGCTTCTGGAGCAATTTTCCATTTTAATAAATGGTGGGAGAATATTAATGCATGAATTCACATGTTGGCTTCTTCCGACCCAGTTAATTGAGATATAGTTTCGATTATCTTTGAAATCTAAGTAATATGCCTTTTCAAACGTTGGCAATATCAACCAGAGGCAATCTCTATATTGAAATTACGATTTTATTACACCCTAGGAATCAGTGGTTGCCAAACACATAGACCTGAATATGTGTTATATAGACTATTTATAGTGATTATACAAGGTAATATCCCCTTGTGCTATATGTTTTTGATTTTTGATATTTCTATCTGGCGGTTTGATTTCTGTATCTTCTTCGGCGGAAAAAAATTTATCTGGGTGAACAACAGTACTCAGCTGCATGATATAACTATTTGGCAACAAATCGTAACACACGCAAACACACACACACACACACACACACACACACACACACACACACACACACATCAACAGTGTATGAAACCTACACAATCGCTGTGTAAAGCCCGAAGGAATTTGAAACTAAATTCCGTATTCTTCATCCAGAACAAGGTTCATGCTAGCAAAAGTGTCTATAACAGAAATTCAGATGCAGCTGATACGACGTCGTAAGGTAGATAAACGCAAACACTTCATATAT
>NC_068988.1:35986719-35988131 GCF_001194135.2 Octopus bimaculoides
TATATACATGTTTAAATGGAGCAAGAAAAATATATACAAGTATGAAGAATTACGTAATCTCTTATCTGCAGAGATATGACTTAACATATGTTTATATACATATATTTATTCAATGTGTATGTTTCTGTTACATTAAGATATATGTCTAGCCTAATATGTGTATACCTGCTTCATTTCCATTCTCTCAGACTACCTCTCTCTCCCCTACCTCTCTCTCTGCCTATACTCCCTCTCTCTCTCTCTCTCTCTCTCTCTCTCTCTCTCTCTCTCTCTCTCTCTCTCTGAGTGCGTAATGAAATTTGTGATTTAGTAAAATTTTGGCGTATTCATTATGTTGCATGCGATACACTAACCCCATATATAAATGGCTACTTACGCGTTTGAACTAACATTTTGTGTTGGGATACTATGCAGTATTGTCAATGGATACGTACGTCACTCTCTACACCAGTGGTTTCCAACTCTTTTATTTAAATGGGTTTTCTCACGGACCCCTTTTAATATGATTAACCTTATGTGTATTTGTATGTGTATGTGTATGTGTGTGTGTGTGTATGTGTGTGTGTGTGTGTGTCTGTGTCTGTGTCTGTGTGTGTGTGTGTGTGTGTGTGTGTGTGTGTGTGTGTGTGTGTGTGTGTGTGTGTGTGTGTGTGTGTGTGTGTGTGTGTGTGTAAGTTTGAATTTAGTTCACGAACCCCAGTATTACCTTTGCGGACTCCAGGTTTGGAACCAGTGGTCTACACATTTAAACTTAGGGTAAGTGTAATGATACCATAAAATATTGCAAATTGGTGGAGGAAATCCAGGCGCAAATAATTGATATATTAAGTTAGTTTGTATTTTCGTAGAGTAAAATTGTAGGGGAATATGAATTTAACGAAATTAGGAATATGACGATAAAGAATTCAACTTAGACCTCAGGTCTGTTAGAATTATGTTCAGTAGCTTTAATTTGGTATTTTATTGAAAGTCACACTCTTGACACGAAGATGGATCATGGTATTGCTGAAACAGGAGCCTATAATCACCTGTTTCCTTATCATTGTAATATTTAAGACCAATTTTTTTCTTCCTGACAGTACACATGATGCCGGTGTCTTTCTCAATATCAATGATTAACTAATTTGGCAATACTGCTTCAGAGCACATTTTACGAAAAATAAGATAAACTAAACGAATTTATGAAACAATTGGTTTTAAAAATGTTGCACAGTGGCTTGAGTGATTCATCCCTACTTATATTCAAGACTAGCGAGGCTTGTAAGATTTTTTGTAGTGCTGCTCTAAACAATACATCCCTTATTTTTAGCTAAGATCTGAATCTCTTTCAGTATACATGCATATGTCATATTGTATATTACACACACACGCGCATGTGCACACACATACACAGACACACACACACACACACA
>NC_068988.1:35988387-35990413 GCF_001194135.2 Octopus bimaculoides
ATATATGATCAACTGTAATTTCTAAATTACGATATGCTGCGCATCTGAATTCTTTCAGATATGAGAAACACTGTAAATCCACAACCCTCACCAGTCATATACATTATCTCAAAAATAGGAATGTTCCATATAACTTGTCATGATCTATAATAGAATCAGGACTTCCATATCAGGGTCAACTCTCAGCCTGTAAGTTATGCCTAAAAGAGGCATTCCACATATTAAATGACAACTCTGCAATGCTACTAAATAAATATAATGAGGCCCTTTGTTCATGCAAACAACTCTATTTTCATACCTTCAAATTTTACCACAAATCTAAATGCAACCTTAATCACCACACGGTACATATACCGAATACCATTTAAGTAATATCCAAGAAACTTATTTGACTTTCCAATATCTTATTTCTTTAACTTTTCAATTTTTTATTTTAATCTTTATGTTTAATAATACATAAAAACATGTATGTATGTGTGTATATATGTGTGTGTGTGTGTATGTGTGTGTGTGTGTATGTGTGTGTGCGAGAGTGCATACATGTATATATATTTGTATGTGTGTGTGTATATATATATGCAGATATGCGTATGAGTATAGGCACATAACAATGCAGGCCTATATAATAATGCGTATACACATTTATATGTATCTGTGCGCGCTTGTGTATATCATTATACGCATCTTTCTTTCTCTCTCTGACTCATCAGTCCCCACTATCACTTTAGCTATTATAATAAATAACTACATCTGTTTTAGAAACTTGGCCATTATAACTTATTATTCTTCTCTTCCTTTTTGAGGTTTACTACTCACTTTAGCACAACCACCGTGCCATTTCTTTACTTATCTCCTCAAACATATTACTCCACTTCCCATTTCTCACACATATTCCTTCCTTACATTCTTATCTATTCCTTCTATTCTTTCTTTATTCCTTTTATCCTCATAGCTCTCCACTCCCTCTCACAATAACTTGACCATCATCTAGTACTCCTTGTTTCATCTTGCCTTCTCTTTTTTCTTTCTTTCTTTCTTTCTTCTTTCCTCCCCTATTCCTTTAGACTAACACCTTTCTCCTAACATACATATCTATTCTCTTTTCTTTACCAGTACATTCTCAACATTTCACTCACCCTACGAGACCCCTTTGAATGAACAGCACATAGAATTTTTGTCTGCACACTATCAACTCGTAATAACAAAATATGACCTCCTATCGGAATGTAGGTACCATGGACAGGAAGCATATCTACTCTATTTGCACAGCACTTTCTTGGATTAGGACAGCAACTGTAACATCCTACATTTACATTTATTTTCTTATTTCCCTTTATAATTCCTATATTCATCTTTTTCTAAAATAAATTCTTATATTCAACTCCACTATTTCCCTCTCTGATGGACGGATATTTCTAATATCCCAGAAACAGGTGTAAGACTACTATTCTTTTTATAAATGTACTAAAAATTCCACACAACCTTGGTTTTGTTGTCTCATTTTATTTAATACACACACACACGTGTGTGTGTGTGTGTGTGTGTGTGAGCATGTATGCAAAAACAGAATGAAGGCGCTGGTGTTGGATACAGTTTTTTAAATCGAAATTAGTGACGGAATTTTGATTTTTACAAATAGTTTTCGAGATACTCATAGTTGTCGAGATAGCGTGAACCCGTAACAATTTGAGGTTTATTTATTTTTAACGGAGATTATGTAAAATAAATTTTATACATATATACATACACACACATATACATGTATATATATATACCTAAATATATACATTTATATATATATACGTATATACATACATATTACTCTTTTACTCTTTTACTTGTTTCAGTCATTTGACTGCGGCCATGCTGGAGCACCGCCTTTAGTGGAGCAAATCGACCCCAGGACTTATTCTTCGGAAGCCTAGTACTTATTCTATCGGTCTCTTTTTGCCGAACCACTAAGTTACGGGGACGTAAACACACCAGCATCGGTTGTCAAGCGATGTTGGGCGGACAAACACACACA
>NC_068988.1:35990863-35991723 GCF_001194135.2 Octopus bimaculoides
GGAAGAGAGAGAGTGGTAGAGGGAGAAACAGAGGGAGGAAGTAGGAGAATAGGTGAGCAACGAGAGGAAAGGAGAAAGAGAGGAAATACGAGGGGGAATATATATACATATATACGACGGGCTTCTTTCAGTTTCCGTCTACCAAATCCACTGACAAGGCTCTGGTCGGCCCGAAGCTATAGTAGAAGACACTTTCTCAAGGTGCCACGCAGTGGGACTGAACCCGGAACCATGTGGTTGGTAGGCAAGCTACTTACCACACATCCACTCCTGCGCATATATATATATATATATTTCTACAAAAACACACACACACATACATATAAACAGATACAAGCGTGTATGCGATTGTCGGAGTATTTTTTTCAATTCAATATGTCAGGATGCAAGCAATTTTCTGACAGGATATTGGGAATATACCCTGCTAGAGATTTGCATGAACGAAAACGTAACTAGCTGAAATACAGTCCAATGAAATTATTTATAAATCAGGAAGTATGGACGATTGATAACAATAACCAAAAGCATATGAATCATTTAAAATAATAGACCTCCTACACGAAACCAAAAGAAAAATAATAGATAATTGTAGCAGTCACATTAAATGTAATGCTATACGTTAGAAAATTACTAGGTTATTAATGCGGTTAATGCGACAGGTGAATAGGTTGCTTTTGATTGCTTACATGATTCTATAAATTGTGTGTGTATAGAATCCTCTCTCTCTTTCTCTCTCTCTCTCTCTCTATCACTCTGTATATATATACACACCCACACACATATGCACATATGAGCAGACATATATGTATTCATATATGGATATATATATATATATACACATTGATATATATATATATATA
>NC_068988.1:35991755-35994751 GCF_001194135.2 Octopus bimaculoides
GACGGAAACTGAAGGAAGTCCGTCGTTTATATGTATATATATGTGTGTGTGTATGCATGTATGTGTGTATGCATGTATATACTGGTCCCTAACGACGAAATTGTAATAAGGAATTAACCAGTTATTAAGTTGTGAATTCAATTTGTCATGTCACCCGCAGATACTTTTATCGGGAAGAGAAATAATATGAGTGGTAAAAATGGCTTTATAGCGGTTTTGAATGTTAAACATGTAAGGGGTCGAAACCTTCTTAGTTATAATGGTGAGTTGTTCGTAATTATAAATATTCTTCGTCTATGTATTTTATAACATGTTTGACCATTGATATATTCATAAATAATTATTAATTGTTTGTTATATATCCCCCGTTATGTATTATTACATTACTTTTTAGTTTTATATATGTGTGTGTGTGTGTGTGTGTGTGTGTAAGGTGTAAAAATAAATATGATATAAGTAGTTTAAATTCATTTATTTTGAGAAACGATGATGAAATCAAGAACGTTAATGACCATACAGATGCTACATGACAGAAACTGAAGTATACACACACATACATGCACTCACACACATGCACACACACACGCACACATACATACATACATACATACAACAGTTAACCTGATGTAAATTGGAAGTATGCTTTTGTAATCGTCAGTTAAATCAGTAGAAAGTATCCACAACTTTGGAGCTTCTTCAGTTTCTCTCATGTAAAATTTCTATGCTCATTAACGTTATTGATTTCGTCATCGTTTCTCCTAATAAATGAAGTTACACAACATAGATTATAATTATTGTTAAGCCCTATATCTGATGGTGAAAGTAACAAATATTGTCATCAATATTCGTTTAAGTTTGAGTCGAACACTCCATGAACGTAAATGATTTTCACCATTCCAACGCAGGTCATTTGAGAGAACAACTTTTTATGGTTGTGTCGTTTTTCATTACATAATCTCCATCAAACTTACAAAGAAATGATTCATTCTTAACGTCCACGGCAATTTTCACTGTCATAGAAAAGAAACAAAAAACGATGGTTCAATGAAGATTTCTTTGCAAGGAAATAGACATTTGAATCCTTTCGGGATCATTTTTTCTCAAACATGATTAATAAATGCTGTTTCATTGTTCCATTTGCTTGTTTCACGAACACACAAAAAATGCTTCCGTATGATATGCAGAAGATGCATTTTACATCATCAGGTAACTTGAAAAATTTTTGAAGTTTTGCTGACAATTTCGGATTGTCCACCTTCATGAGATTGTCCTATGAAGGAGAGTATTCAGAACCTTCGAAATCAGTATTAACTATTACCTTATAAAATATAACACACACACATACATACGCACGCATATATATACTTACAGAGAGAGAGAGAGAGAGAGAGAGTGAGAGAGAGAGAGAGAGAGAGAGAGAGAGAAAAGAGAGAGAGAGAGAGAGAGAGAAAAGAGAGAGAAATGTGAATATGCAAAATTCATATATGTATATACAGATAAATCGATACACATACATAAACACATACATATATACGCACGCGCACACACACACACTGTCTCAAACATACATGTATATATACGTTGTACGCTGAATGAACTGTCGACTAATTTACCAAAAAATGAAAAAAACACTATTTATCAAAAGTACATAAAAATACCTTGAAATAATAAAGAATAAATTTCTTCAATAAAATCGCCATTGGCTTCAACCAAGGCCTCGAGACGAATTCGGAATCTCCTGGAACTCTTCCGGACAATCTCCTAGTTTACGTTGGTGAATGCCGCCATACTCAGTTCATCTTTGTTGCTACGAGAAGTTCTGTTGGTCTTTTGTTCAACTCCGCCCTACATATAATAATCAAGAGGGTTGCAACTTGGAGAGCAAGGCGGCCAGATGTTTGTAGTGATGTGGTCGCAGAAATTGTCTGACACCCTTGATTGGGTTCTCCTGCTCGTGTGGCATGGTCCAGAGTCCTGTTGCTAGACATAGGTTCTTCCAGCAGATACCCTCTTCACCCAGGACAGAACTACCTCCTCCAGGCACCTGATATAGGCTTCTGTGTTGAGTCTGAGAACAAAAGAGAAAAACATATAAATGAAGAAATGAGGTACGGGAATGGACAGATGAATAAAATTGTTAAGAAAATGAATGAGTTTCAACAAAAGGTGAAAGTAAAGGGGGGGGGGCCATTTTGGCGAGACTGAGGCTGACTAGGTGAAAGTCTTTGTGAATATAAGCCCGGGGTTATTTACTATGTCAACTGAAAATAAATAAACAAACGAATAGATACAGAAATAATAAATATATTGGCGGACCCATGTATATACATTTAACCAGAATCAAAGACTATAAAAAGGAAGAATTTTAGACGTAAACATTTTAGAAACAAAAGAGGAAAAGAAAATACAGGAATGGTAGTAACATAAATTTGTTAGGGGGAGATGGGGAAATGAGAGAAATAAGTGATTAAGTTTTTGGTCAATACGGGTACATAGTAGTTCTCGGTAAATTGGTGGTTTATCACTCGACAGTAAATTCATAACACGCCCACATATCGTTCGCGCGCGTATTTTTCTGTGTGTCTGTACTATACTCTATATATACATATATAGGATATATAAGCATACATGTACTAAACTATATATATAAATTTTTAAGCATATATATATATATATATATATATATATATATATGAAGTGATTTTAAAATTACGATAAATTCTTTAACTTTCTAAGACGTCTCAACGCTTCAAAAGCAAACTATTTTTACTTTCATCGTAATTTATATATATATATATCATGTAACCTCGTGGGCATCGGTACCATTTTCCTCTTTCTCCGTTCTTCCATTCTCCGAACTTTCCATCTTTCCGACGAAGGGCTACGCCCGAAACGTCATACACTCTCTCTTTCCTTTCCTGAGCGTCCAATAATACTATCCATATCACGTCCTCACTTTGTTGTTTTTTTGTTTCTTTGTTATTGTGTTTTTGAAC
>NC_068988.1:35994761-35995961 GCF_001194135.2 Octopus bimaculoides
ATATATATATATATATATAAGCCATGTTCCGTCATTGGGAAAAGTAGAATGGTAATTCACTTAGACTGTATTCGGATCGAAGTTATCGAAGTATTAGCAAATGTTTCTAGTAGACTTTGAAGCCTTGTAAATGCGAAACATGAACTCAAAATATACACAATTGTTTCGGTGAAAACTTGCCACGAAAAATTCGTCATATTTTCCCGAGAAACATTAAAGTGAAATTATAGAAATGACAATACATTGCACCTATAATATACATCCCTAAACGATGAAGTTGATATGGATATAAGCATGACCGGTTAATGCTTACTTTAAATAACAACGTAAAATATACAGGGTCCACTAAGCCGATTTTAGATAACGATTTGACGTTCGGTTATCAATAGCGCAGAGTATAAAATATAATGTTTTTACGAATTATATCTCGATGGGATTTCGATGATTCTTGTTCTCATACATTTTACCCATCTTCTTCTAACTAAACCACTGTAATATGATGCTTTCAAGCCTCGTATGAAGAATTGTTGAAATATACTTGTATGTATAAAACTTACACCCCCCTCACACACATACTCATATATATATATATGACGAGCTTCTTTTAGTTTCCGTCTACCAAATCCACTCACAAACCTTTGTTTGGCCTGAGGCTATAGAAGAAGGCACCTGCCCAAGGTGCCACGAAGTGTGACTGAACCCGGAATAATGCGGTTGGGAAGCAAGTTTCTTACCACACAGCCACGCTGCGCCTACACATATACACACACACACACACACACGACGCACTTCTTCGCCTCTCCTGTTCGTGCTTCACAGCGTTCAATATACACACACTTCTCCACGTCTGGCTGTACAGCATTTTGTTTGTTTATTTCAAGGCTTCGTTTTCCTTTCTTGTTTTCCGTTCGCCACTATCCTCCACGAAAAAAAATTTAATTTGTGTTCGTGGGAAGAGCCATTTTAACGATGCGTCCTGCCCTAACTCTTCGAAACGCCAGTGTTTTAATGGTGGCAGCTGATGAAGGATATGTTTTCTATGTGGCCTGCTTGTTTTTTGTACCTTGTTTATCATTTTGTCTATGTTTTTGTTGCAACGACATGTACCCAGATATGTATCTATATGTACATGCAGATGAAGGTATGTACACACGTGTACATATATATGCATATACTCATATATTGTTTGTATATATATAT
>NC_068988.1:35998870-36001067 GCF_001194135.2 Octopus bimaculoides
ATATATATATATATATATCTTGTGTTTTTATCTATCGCCTTTAAGATAAGATCATATCAAGAAAGGTCATTCCAATATTCTGCACAGAATTCTTTGAACGTGTGAGGAAGCTGAAGAGAAAGGCAAAATAATGAGATATAGATAAAGAATTTCCTGTATAGAGTTTATCGATTTTCTTTTATTAAAGTTTCACTTTTCTTATTTTATTCTTCTCATTTTATTTCATTGTTCACCAATATTTAGAAAGTCTTAAGTAAATCCGTCTGTCTTCAATGGTGTTTCTATTGGCAGTTACGTAAATCAAACACAGAAAGCAACTAAAAAAGAGAAAAAAAAAAGATTAGTCTCCTACTTTTATCTGTAATGAAGCAAAAATACGAGTGAAAATAAAGCACATCTGAAAAGGAAGGAAGAAATGAAAATGCATGTCAAAGCTTATCAGACTCTTAGAATTTCTAGACGTAGCTGTACACTCTCACACACAAGAAAGAAAACTATATTAAAATGTCTGTTACAGCCCTGTTGTCTTGTTGTAATGAAATTCTCGAAAGATATCTAAAATAAATGTTTAAAGAAATGAACACAGTCATCAGAGTAGGAAATGCTACTCAGAAAATATAATGAACAGAGAGAGGTCACGAGGAAATTGCATTGAATACGTTAGATGTTGAGGGAAGGAATATAAAAGCTTTATTTTCTGGACGAATGCAACGCGGTTTATGGACAAAATAGCAGAGATATGAACAATTTAGATTCATAATATGTTGAGTGAGATTGTATAGAACAACGTGGGTATTAAAGATAGTAGCTTAATATTTCTACATCGTAACAAAATGTTATCTGATGAGCGCTGTTGAGAAAAGCTGAAAGAACTGCAAAATGTATATTTACAGAAAGGTATATATGACCGTAATATGCGGCGATATAAAGATATATTGAGATGAACAGAAAAGGCAAGAAGCACATTTTAATTAATGGAAAATATCCAACAATGAAATTCAATACATATTCAGTCAACTTCAAATGTGACTTCAAAATACACTTGTTTCACAACTAAGAGATTATAAACATAAGAGAAAGTAAATGTTTATAATATAACGCTGTCATGTATGCACTGTCTAAATACATAGGCATTTATATACACACTCGAAGAATAAAATATTGAAAACTAGTTACATAAATCACGCAATAACATTTTAATATACATAAAAATACATATCGATCTATCTATTTATCTATCTGTCTATCAGCGAATCTTTATTTACGTGTACATAATTATACATATGAATGTATGTATATCAATGTGTACATATATATATATATATATATATATATATATATATATATATATATACACGTTTAAATATGTATAAATGTATATCAGCAGATATGAGTATATATACACATATGTATATTAATATATCAGCATAAACACACACACACACAGTTGGCAACACATGCTCACACATTTACAAACATATATATATATATATATACACATACACGCGCGCGTTTGTGTGCTGTTCATGCTTAAATTGACGTGAGGCTTTTCAGAAGTTGGGCAACAACTTTAATCGGTTTATTGTATTTTGAACTTCATTGAAAGAAGACTTGTCACTCATTTAGTGACAGGCTCTTATCGTGTTGAAAGAAATATCGACAGAAATTATTAATGGCAACACGGAGAGATAGACGATAGACATGCGTATATATATATATGCGTGTGTGTGTGAGTGTGTGTGTGTGTGTGTGTGTGTGTGTGTGTGTATGTATGTATACATGTTGATATATATATACATATATATATGTGTGTGTGTGTGTGTGTGTGTGTGTGTGTGTGTGTGTGTGTGTGTGTGTGTGTGTGTGTGTGTGTGTGTGCGTCTATATCTGAGTATGTTGTAAAAACAATGAAGCTTTAGCCATATGTACTTTAATTCACTTAAAGCAAACTCGCTATCTGAAAGATATCGTGTGTGGCTTTACGACTAGATTTTGTATAGTGTGATAAAGTTGTATAGTGTGATAAAACATCGTGACCGTTGGTCAAGACGTTTAACCGTGAAGAAGGAAGAGACAGATGGACAGACGGACAAACAGAGGGACATAACGCCCATTATACGAATATATATATATATATATATATATATATATATACATATATATATATATATATACTTTATTTAAAAGCAGCAGAAAT
>NC_068988.1:36001077-36003233 GCF_001194135.2 Octopus bimaculoides
ACGTTCCCGTTCATCGGACAGTTTTGTTAGACAAAACTGTCCGATGAACGGGAACGTGAAACTCAGAGTAACGGTTTTTTTGTTATATTTCTGCTGCTTTTAAATAAAGCATATTACTCTACCTCTGGTATTTGAGTACTCTTTTTTCCACCTTGTTGCACATTTCATGTGCTTACTCCGGTATATATATATATATATATATATATATATATATCAGCAGAAACTGGAGATCACTGCACTCTTCCAAACCTCCCAGCTATCACGTCTAGAGTAATGACCACGATTTGCAATAGCTTGAGATTCAAGAGTAATCCGGGATTTTTGTGTGGAGTTTATCCCGGATTACCCGAAGTAGTCTACCCCACTATTGAGGATTCTATCTATTTATTATTATTTGTTTCTCTATTTTCAATTATATATCATCTGTTATATCCTTTAATGTTGAAGTATCTCCCCTTGATTGATGTTAACCCCACATGTTCTTGTAATCTCTTTGTGCTGTAACTCGTCCTTCGATATTGTCCTCCATGTGGCCAATAAAAGAAAGCATATTTTATCATTTATAATATATTTTATGTCATATATACTATTTTATTTTATAGTTCTTATTTCCTAACTACACTAGCCAACTTCCACTCCTAAATATTTGACCTCTCCCTTTCCTATTCTTCTTATTCTTATCCATTTCATTTCTTCTAACATTTCTTCTTGTCTTCTGTATAAATGTGCACACAATGGGTGCGCCAAAGTATTTGTTTACGGTTGACGTAATAAAGTCGCCCTATCTTAATATTAAAAACCCATCCCGTTAAAGTCAGCATCCACCTACGCTAACCCTCCCTTTTGTCCTCCCTCTCCTTTTCTTTATTCTTTACAACTTCATACGATTCTTCACTCCCAAATATTTGATCACATTTCTCATTTACTGATCATTTTAATTATACTCAAGCATTTGTTTTCTCTAAGGATTTACTTTTATATGTTGTTTGTTATTTATTTAATTTTTATCCTGAACTTCTGACCTCACCACTCATTTCAAATCATATCTTCGTTAGATGACTTGGTATTCAAATTAACCTTCATATAATTAAGGTACCTTCAGCCTGTTGAGTAGCTAGCAGAGTACCCGTCGTACAGTAATTATTACGCCAGAGAATCTACTATCTAGGAAACATATGTAGTTGGGATTTTATCCGTTTCATTCCCTGAATTTGCTTTTTTATTCGCATTCATAGCAACTCTAGTTGCTAACCATGAGCAATACATGAATCTTTCAGCTAGTTGAACTTCGACGCCTATAATTTATTAATGTTCCAGGACAGTTTTTTTAAAACATATCACGGACTACAAGATAATTTTTTAAGTTTCCTACACTTAGATACTTGGATCTTACTATTACACATGCGTATACACACACACACACACACAAACGCACACACACACACACACACACACACACACACACAAACACACATAATTGATGAGGAAAACGTAAAATGGATTTAGTACGAATATTATTTAAGGGTTCGTACCGAATCATTTTCAGTTTCCCACATCAATTATAAATTAAACGAATACTGCAGAACTACTGACGTTGATCCAGTGACAATTATACCGTACCTGTGGTTGACACGAGGTAGCCCAAACAGTGAATGTTCTTTAATCGGAATACTATGAAACATAATCCTAAAATCCAAATAATTACTTATATACACACACGGAAACACACACACATACAGTGAATTTTTGTCGGTTTTTGCCCTGAAGAGATTTTTACCTTTTAAATGCATAATGCAGTATTAATTGCAAAATATGAATGAAAGTAAAAAAATGAAAGGTACGTAGACGATATGAGATTTTTATATAAATAAATTGATTTTTTGGTGTTCAAACTCTCCTTTCTCCTTATGTTATATTATTAAAATTCTATTCTCCTATATCAAATGGATGAAAACACCTATAACAACTACTAGAACTTCGTTAGTGTTAACAGTAATACTAACACAAATTAAGAATTCCAAGTAGATTAATCGGTGTACGCTTACATAAAATACATCGGTGCGTAAGAGCAACATCTTTCCATTCGAAGCTATATATATATATACATACACACATACACACACACACACATATGTATATACATATATATATATATA
>NC_068988.1:36004191-36004848 GCF_001194135.2 Octopus bimaculoides
ATATATATATATATATATATATATACATACGTATGTATATATATGTGCACATAGCATATACATATAGACATACACTTATTCACATGTACATATACACTCTAATTTAAACATCATATCATTCAATTCAGCGTTATGTAATGATTTTTTCTTGCACTCGTTTGGATTTTGTGTTCATTTGTGAAGTTATTTTTTTCACATTTCCTGAAAAATAAAATACAATTATGTATAGGATATTAACAGATACCAAAATCTTGTTTACGAATGAATTTGTGAAAATAGCCATATTGTAATATTTCGCGATTTTGAGTTTCGAACAAAGGTCAGCTAATCAGCATTATTATGATACAAGGTTCTGGGGTGTAATTAACAAACTTTTGCCTATTGAAGGGGATTTAACTACTTTGGATGGTTACTGTGAGCATAAATTGCATATGAAAAACATTCCGGAAAATGATGCATGCTGCAATCATGCATACATAAATACATAAAGTCATGAATATGTGTGTGTATGTGTGTGTGCATATATATATATATATATATATATATATATATGCGTGTGTATACTTATATATATGAGTGTGCGTGTATACATATATACATATATATGTGTGTATATATATATATATATATATATATATATATATATATATATATATA
>NC_068988.1:36004905-36007325 GCF_001194135.2 Octopus bimaculoides
TATATTACCAAACGTCCCACCCCATCCATTGAACGGTGTAAGTTCGAGATTGGAGTGGAGTCTAAAATAGTGTAATTCCGCTTCTGTCTATGCTTTTGTCTGTGATCTCTGGCGACTGCAGTAGAAGCATCATTGCGAGAACACCGGAGTTCTACTTGTTGAGTTGTTTGTGATGCTTTGGCAGTTGAAGTAGAAGCAATGTTGCGACCACTCCGAAGCACACATTGTTCTTCTGTCTCGCTTGCCCGCAAAGAACGCAAAACGGAAGCATCTTTTTGTTTTTTTGCCAATATGACTCTTGCTTTTTCTAGGCATCCTATAGAAAATCTGTAATTGAATGAATCTTTAAAAATCAATTGAATTTACCTCGTTGCTATTAGCAAGCACTAAATATGGTATTTGAACACAACAAATTTCCCACAGCACTAAGGCGCATGATTATTTGACATGGTATTGTGAGCATCAAGTGGCACGTGGATGCGGACAGTTGTGAATGAGCATTCACATCTATAAGCACTTGTGGACAGAACGTACTTCGAGAAAATCGATATTTTATCAACAAAACGTGCAACTGTGATAAAATGTAAGTGATCGATGTAAACCCCAGTGCACTGAGAGGTAGCAGAATGTAAAGCGTATTTCTAAGAAATATAACACTAAAGTGCGAAATTTAAATAAAAATTATGTACAAATCTCTAAAAATGAAAGACAACCAAAACTGGGTTTCCTTTGGGAAAAGGGATGTTAGTATTAAAACTACCTTATATTAATTTGGAAGTAATGAAAATTCTTCACAAATAAAGTTATTTAAGTCCATGTAACCGGAAATCTTCGAATAATATAGGGTTCGACAATATACGATGTTGACCGATAAAGTAGCAAACCTTGTGGATGAACAAGATACCAGAAGAGACTGAATAGTGCTTTTTTCAGAATGTAACCGATGAATGTACGATTTTCCTAGATCTTGTTGGATTCTCTTTCTGTCGTCATCTCTGGTAGATTATACAAAGATTATACAAAGGCGAAACATTTCGCCCCCTCAAAATAAGGGTAGAAGAACATCGCAAAGCTGTGACACGAGGAGATATTGATAAATCGGGTATAGCTGATCATGTATGGAAAAATGGAAACCACCTCCCCCTGTGGGATGAAGTTAAAATAATAGACAGGGAACAACACTGGAAAATACGAAAACTAAAAGAAGCAGCACATATGCTAGGACACAACAACCTCCTAAGTAGACCGAGTGCAGATATGAATAGCATATGGGAACCGGTATTGAGGATGGATAGAAAAATAACAGATTTATAAACCTTAAAATCCACCCCATAATTGCCCACTGGCATATGGCGTAGTGGTTAAGAGCGCGGGCTACTAACCCCAAGGTTCCGAGTTCGATTCACGGCAGCGACCTGATTAATAATAATAATAATATAATAATAGTAACATCGTTAGGAATGAGAACCCAGGTTCGAAATTTCCCCAAGACACCTGACGAAGGCTGGAAGGGTATATCAGCCGAAACGTTGTGTTAACAACAAACAAGATGAGGACAAATATCCGTCGAATGTAAATAATGTAAATAATATCATTCAATTATGCTTACTGATAAAAAAATAACTTTAATTTGAAATGTTAATAATAATATTCCTTCTTCGTGAAATGGAATTAAAGAATAAACAATCGGCATGTTCGTGTCAAATCAAGTGAGTTACGCAAAAGTCGAAAAATACCGCTCATTTTTTGTTTTATATAAGAAACTGCTAGCTAAAGTTTCAGATATTTGTCACCCAAATTTCCACGTTCAACTACCGTTTTCTACTGTCAATGGAATTTTGTTGTGAGAAAATATTCACACATTTGATTGATCACCAATTAGTGGCATTTATTCGTTGAAGTTAATATTTTATTTCATTTTTAACTTATTCAAAATAATTGTCTTGTCTTCTTATCCCTTTGTGTCAGCATATTTAATAAATACAGAATGGCATGCCTGGATGCACGTGTTCGAGTACATTTCCTTCTAGAATGATATAGATTTTTACTGCAATCACATGTTCTGTCATGAAATTCGCTTAGAAAGCTTAATGCACTTAACACTCCGATGCTGACTGGACTAATATAGCAGCTATTCGTTTGTGATTTGCGGAATGATAGCCAATAAACGCTATTAAAATCAGATTTTCCATCAAGAACTTGATTAAAAATGGGCAAATCCCACTTTGAAACGAACGATTATAGTATTTAACTGATGTACCCATTCCGACGTATTTTACCGGTGTAAAATTTCAGCGCGATCAGTTAAATAATAAGGCTGTTATAATCATTTACACACACACACACACACACACACACACACCCACACACACACACACACACACACACACACACACACACACACACACACACACACACAC
>NC_068988.1:36007802-36010099 GCF_001194135.2 Octopus bimaculoides
TATATATATATATATATATATAGAGAGAGAGAGAGAGAGAGAGAGAGAGATACACACACATACACACTCATACGCACACACTTATCTATAATTACGCGATATTTTGTGCATGTTATACCTCGTCCTTAATGAGGAGGAATTGTGGAAATATTTGAAAATTTATTGAAGGTTAATTTTATCTGTTCCTAAAAAGTAATGAATTTAATTTGAATTATGCTGTATATATAACTATTAAGAAAACTGACGTTATGAGGTGATACAGACAGTTTTCAAATACAGTAATGATATGTATCGACAGAATATTAACCAGATCGCCTAACAAACCTGAACGTTATTGGGAAAATATATTTTATTTCTGTGTAAGATTTCAGTACCTACATTTCAAAAATGGCTTCTCTATTATTGTGTATCTTTGATGTTTATTTATTCCCTTTGTACATTTACATACGCACACATCTATTGACAAATACATGTAAATTACGAGACTTCAAAGATCTCAAAAACATGTTGTGTCTTCTTACAGAAAGTAATACGTCTCTTAATAGTCTGGGTTGGAAATTATTCCGTTAAAGTGGTAAGAATTATGTCATAAAATTCGACTCAGAATACAGTGTAACTAAGCTTAACGACATCACATGTTTAAATATTTAGATAATCTTCGCTATCCATTGGTATATTGCTTAGGTTCAGTCATAATAACTGCATTACTTGTGCTATTTTATAATGAAGTTCCACACATTATCATCGAAATCTAGATGATGTGTGTAATTTATAGTTCACTTGGGAATCTGCCTATAAGATTTATTTGACAGCATAATACAATTGTATGCAAACGCATACGCAACAAAGTGAGACTACGCGACTCCAATAAAGGTTTGGCTTGCTTACCATGGACAGGAAAGTTTTTCCAACTAATGTTCACTTCGTAGATCCTATCAAACAACGCTCATGCTACACTGTGACCTTTTGCAGCATAACAATTTTAGTATAAACAAGGTTATAACAGCAGTAACAAATACGGAGACATTTCTTGTATTTTTGTTATGCATAATGCTGTCTTTTTAATATAAGTGGCTGTGTGAAAATATTTGAATAAATTAATATTACATATACCAAAACAATTTTAATTCGCTCTAGTTAGGTTTAATACAAACGAGGAACTTGTGACATTTATATAGGAGTAGCAAACACAGTTGTAACATGACTATCTGAGATCATTCACCATAGGCAATCACAATAACACTATTCGAAATTTTATTGTGACTACGTAGTGTCAGCACTATATTGTAAACGTGATGTTCGCGATACATTTAGTAGTTCCGTTCAAATACAATCACTTCAGTAGTTTTGAGTAACATTCAACTCTCTCCACCAAAACCGTTCTTACTACCTGTCTGGTATTTCCTCAGCAAAACATGCAACATTAGCAAAAGATCAAATCAGAGCGGGTCCTTAAGAGGTGTCATCGAATTGTCTGGGAGCTTTGGAAGAATTAGATAGAGCCCTGAAAGACATCCAAGACTGTCAGGCTCCAATGGGGGTTGTAACGTTTCTGTTGTCAGGTGATTTCAAGCAAACTCTTCCTCTCATTCCGAAAGGCACTAGAGCAGATGAGGTCCAAGCGTGCCTAAATGTATCTACTCTGTGGCGTTCTGTTACGATCCTGAGTCTTATGACTAATATGAAGGTTCAACTACACGGTGAAGAAATGTCTGCAAAGTTTGTACAGGACATTTTGACACTTGATGATGGCCAGGTACCTCTCGACGCTGCAGGAGGAATGGAAGTGTGACCACTTTTTTCTATTGTTAATTCTGTGGATGAGTTCAAACACAGAGTGCTTCTAAACTTCACAGAAAATTACCAAAACCACAATTGGCTGTGTGACAGAGCGATATTAGCCCCCAAAACATCATTGTTAATAAAAGAGACCAACAGCTAATGCGTTCTTTTCCTGGCAGTCTTCACACTTAAAGTCTGTTGATATGATTCTAGATCAAAATGTAGTGGTGAATTATTCTCTATGAGCAGAAATTCCATTTCCGTTCAGAGGACTGCAATTCCCCACTTCGTGACAGTTTTGCGATATCCATTAACAAATCCCGGGGTCAAACCCTGTCCGTGGCTGGTCTTCTCTTGGAAGAGTCCTGCTTATCGCACGGACAATTGTATGTTGACTACTCAAGAGTGGGAGGCAAAAGAAACTTCTTTGCATACGTTCCAGAAGGAAAAAAACAAGGAACATTGTTTACAACGAGGTTTTATAATCACAAGTCAGGAGGTACGTTATATATATA
>NC_068988.1:36010441-36016679 GCF_001194135.2 Octopus bimaculoides
ATATATATATATATATATATACACGTATGTATGCATACATATATAGACATATATAGGTGTGTTAAGCGTATTCTTATCATATTGTGGTTGTTCTGACGGTGGCAATTCTACCACTAACTGTATAGCTTGAGTGATTCAAATTCCACTTCAATTAACATGAGTGCAACAATTAAAAACGAATTCATGTATTTAGTGATAAATTATGAGGATTTAACATGTTCTGTATTCTAAAAAACATGACTTCGTTAAACATATGCAGAATATATAATGAAACATTAAATAGTTCTTTATTTATACTTACGTCGTCTGATATTTTACATTATTTTAAACGTGAATAGATGTAGGTTTGAAGTAACAGGATATAATAATATTTATTTTGTTTAATGTATTGGAAAATTATCACAGATCGACTTGTTCACCTTCAAATGATGTATTTAATCGATGTGCTTCAATTTCCTTTTACAAGACTCAGCAAGTGATAAAATATATTGATAAATTTATAGTTGAAAATTGTAGTTTGTAGAACAGTTTAAATGTCACTATGGTATCCAGTTGATACATTATGTGTTCTTTGACTGTCGAGGATTCCTACCTCCTGATTATTACAATTTCTCAATGATTTAAAATATTGTCAACTTGTCCATAGTTGTATATTTTGTTTTTGTAGTCTTTTCAATGTTGACACAGTGACTCAATGTCTGTTTTTCAGACAAGAAATTAATATCATGTCTTCCGCGACGTCAACATTGCTGCCAATACCTTTTCCGATTTAATGCTAACATTCTTGAATGATTCAGATAGTCTTTCATTCTATCAAACTATTATAATTTTATGTGAATAAAAGCGTGTCACATTTCTCTCAGAATCATCTTCCTTCAACATAGCATGAGATGTCACAACACTTTCACTTCAACATAAACCTAATTGAGAATTGTGCAAACAGCTTTTAGAACTCAGTACTCGATAGCTGTTGTCTTAAAACAATTGATCTAGTATTATCTAATGATGCGAATAATTTACTTTTATATGAATTTTCTTGAAAATTCTTAATCTCCTTTCTCAACGCATCACTTCCACACATTGAATAACTTTTGGAATAACTTCAACGCACCATTTATGTTTTATTTTTCTTCAATTTTTTTACTTTCACTCCTCTAAGCCATTATAGAAAATATCTGCGTAATTATCCAAGCGGTCTTACTCTGTTGGTAGATTACTGAAGGTGTATCTTTTGTGCAACAATGGCTCATTACTTCTCCATATCATTTTCCGTTTTTAGTACCCAGTATGTTAGCAATTTCAATATTTGTAATTATATATTTGCATTTTGTGCTTCTGGTTATATCGCTACTCGATGTGGTTCCGTTCCAAAAATCTTCTATAATACAGGCCACTTAAGAGTGCATTTTAAATGTTAGCAGGTGTGGATTTCATCGGAATTGCGGAAAATATTATACGCATCCATTTATCGTATGAGTCTAACTCTTCATCAGTGTACCCAATCAATAATCTCTTGAATTTGACGTTATATTTTTAATCAGAACATCTATTCCTCAGTACCGCCACGTCTGTGTGAAGCAGTCAACCTCGAGCAATCGGAAAAGTAACTAGATGCTGAATGACATTCACTCCCTGACGAAATTGTCCATGTGCTTTGATCCTTAATGCGCATAGGGAGAAAGTAGGGCCAGTCACTCATTACATGCATTCTGCCTTTTGATATGCCAAATATTTCTGGAATTTCTGCAGAATCCTCAAGCTTATTTGCATCTCAACAGAATGCAGGATCTCTCTGAGGACTCTGTCGTTTACACCAGCACTTGTGCCAAAATGTCCGATTTGTTTATTCAGATACTTTCTTTATACGGTTATCGATTGTGAGAATTTGGAGTCAAGCGTCCATTACCGGGCGTTACTTAATCTCAACGCGTTACTTCCAATGACACAACTAAGAGAACATTCTTATAAATTTACCGAGTATTTCTCAGAATGTTACGGTTGGAGTTGATGTTGTAATAGTGATAGTGTTGCATTTGCTATTGATGTAGATGCTACACCTCGTGACTTTATACAATAGACAGGGAAATCGGAGCCGCTAGTAGTCGACGTAGTGATGCTGATTGTCTCCTTCATTCTAAGCCACGTTGTTTACACAGCCGACTGCTAGCTGCGCCGATGACGTGAGCATTGATGCTGTTGGTGTTTCCATCGTTGTGGCTGCTTCTTAGATTGTTGTATTTGTTACTGATACTCCGTTGGATGCTGTTATTGGGGCTCTGTAAGCAATAGATTTTACTGCTTTACTGTATCTCTCTAAAATTGCTCCTAATTGCAACTTTGGTTGAAAAGAACGAGAACTCCTCCTCATGGAAAGAAGTACAGGGGAGTATTGCAATGGAAACTCTAATTGTATTATAGTTGACATATTCTCCTGTTAAATCAGTGCATAAGCCTGATAAAATGGAATTATTCGGTGGGATAAGTTTTCTGCACAATTATTTCTACATTAGGCACAATGCTGAAATCTCTGAAGGAAGGAGATTAGCAGAGTAAATTAACATTGATACTTGACTATGGCACTAATTTATCGACACCTAGAAAATAGAATGTTGCATTCAACTCTGTGGAATGTAAATTTAGAACATAAATAGATAGGAAAAAAACACCGCACTGTGTATATTTAGACCCTGTATCGATCCTGCTAATGTATTACATTTCTATGGGTTGATACTGTATTATATATACTATGAGAAGAACTTTTTGTTTATGTATTTTGTAACTGAGACAATATGAAAATAGAATAAAACTGAAATCAGTTTTCATGTACTTACAATGACAAGCATCGCGAAAAAGCTCAGAACTAAACCTTAAAGGATATCAAATATTACCACATAACGTTATTCACATAATCCTTTATAACTAGGGCAGTTATTATTTCACTCTATGTCATTCGTGATCAAAGATATTCCATTTATAATGATTTCCTTAGTAGTTCCTAGTATAATGTAAACAAAACAGCTTTACCTAATGTGTCTTCGATTTTAAGACATTAACCTACAGGTAGACAATTTAGGTGCACTTTCAAACAGGTCATCTGAGCTCATAGCTTTTTCATTGTTGGTTTATATTAAATAGTATTGCTATTTATTACTATAAAATTTAGTTTTCATAGCGAAACATGATGTGTGTTCTGATAAGTCGTTCGAACATCTGAAGCGATTTAAGAAAACTATGATTATGAATGGCAAATTTTAAAAAAAATACTTAGTTTGGTTCTAATCCAATTTAGTAACATTGAACCGTAATGACAACAAGACAACACATAAAATAAAATAGCGAAAGTATTAGCAAAGACTAGAGAGAAAAACTAATTAATCACTCAATTATCAAGATATTATTATTGTCTAAACCATATCGGCACTTATGATGCTTCGGAGACAGAATAAGGAAATTAATTTGATAAGCATTGTTAAATTCGGAATATGGGTGGAGAAGTAATAGAAACTAGCAAAAATGAAATTGATTAATATTTTAATTAAACGCAGCGAACATCCATTATGTCCTTTGTCGAGACGATTGCTTTTAATATTAAATGGCATAAACATGAGGAAAATCAAGGAACGTTAAATAATGACATTCACTATAGCAACATTTTTAAATAGGCAGGATTTTGACACGCAAGAATACCTTTTTATTACATAATCTAGAAGATTATATATTTGTATAGCGAAACACGAATCATTTCAGTTTCTTAATAACATTCAGTAACATTCAGAATATGAATTGTCTGGCATATGATAATTTAATTCAGCAGATATAACAATAAATGTAAAATATTACCTCGAATCTATTGTCCACAAGCATCTATTTTGAGATCTTGGAGACATTTCTGACTAATTGCCAGAAGCAGTTATTATCTAATTTCCTGTCCCATTGGAATAAGAGATCGTCTTTGATGAAGTAAAAACTACGGATGCTATATTGTGGTGGAGATAGATAAGAAGCGCAATGTTCGAATTGATGTAATGACTAATAAGAAATCATAATATTATGAAATATATTCAGAGTGTATTTTCTCTGTGTGTCTGCTAGAAATAAAAGCAATGGTGCACTTGTGGTATCTTTGATATATTTCTCTTGTATAAGAAAGAGTTTCAATAGAAATAAGTGATCAAAGGCTAAGCTGCTATAGAATGATTGCTTAGAATTATACTAGCACACCTTTGCATGGAAGCGCAATGTTAAATGTGCAGTTGAAGCTTACATATTATTCGCACGATTCTTTCTCGATAAACCGTTGTTTGATACATTGTGATGGCGGGATGCAGTTAACACTATTTTATAAACTCAAGCATATCTACCAGCTGATATAACGCATTCTTCACTTTACTATAATATAAAGACTTCCAAATCCTCACGCAACGACACTGATAACTGTACCATCACTTTTATGATACCAATGATACGAATAATATTTCTATAGCTAACACATGAACAGAGATTGAAGAATGTCCTACATTGCGCTGGTGATTGCCAAGTACCATAGTATGCATTATAGTCATAAAACACTTAGTCCACAGAATATCATGTATATTCGTCGAAAATGCTCCGATAAATCTATTTCACCCATTACAAAACCAGTCTTTGTTATATCTGATCTCATTTGTTGATGTACAGATAAAATTGCATCAGAAAGTTAAATTGATTTATTGAGCAAGATAATAATCAACTGTTCAAATAAGGGCACACAAAGGGCATGTATGATTGGCAGAACTACCAATCAGAATCACATCATAATGGATTCTTTCCATCTGTTTCTAATATAATTCTATTGAATTCATCTAACATCAAACAGCTTGTCTGAATTGCTCTAAATTCACTGGACCTCTAAACTTCTCTATATTCCTGTTGCTCGTTTTTGAACAACTACAACAGTTCCGCTTAACTTTCCATTTCTGCAAAAGCATACACCTCAATATATCCCCACGCAAAAATATCTTCTATTCCTAACAGCTCAAACTATTCACCCATGATAAGTAATTTACACATTGATGTTTACGATATTCGTCTCACATCAACGTATTAACATTGAATAATATACATTCTTGCTGAGTTCCAGTAGCAACTAAAATTTATAACAATAACGTATATTCCATACACATGATAATTCCAATAAATCGATTATATCCACATGCAAAATATTTCAAATGTATTCATACGCTTCTTGCCTTATAAATAGTAGAGCGGAATTTATCTGAACATGCTCCTGCTGAATATTTCTCTGTACAAGATGAAGATACTCAAATTCAATATAGTTGTATTTGTCGTTGCGTAGCTTCTATGCAGGCACGGTGGGTAACTACTTTACTTATTCTTTTTATAAACCTCAGACAAACTAATGAAGTATCTAAGTAATATCAATTTCGAAGATATTTTTAACATTTTTTTTTTTATAAGTATACATCCAAAGTAAGGATTTGTTTTGATATTCGCCTCCTATCTGTCAGTTTTCAGTGAATCACTGAGAATATCATCTAGACTGCTTTTATATATTTTGTCTTCAGTATGCGCGTCCCTGATTTAGTTGTAGAGAGGTTTTTACGAGGCCAGCTCCATTTCAGATCGAAATGGACATGAGATTCAGAATTCAAAGAAATATATAGAAATCATAACATTTCTAAATATGTCGAATCACACGACCATCAAGTACCTTTGCTAATGTTTTTCATGTGTCACCACCAATAGCAAACAAGTTTTAACAACACATACGCACCTTCGGGATGAATTACTTTTTTACTCGAAAGGCTGTTTCTTAGTGTTAGTGTAATAGCGTAAATGTAAAAGGCAACTGAAACTAGATCTATGTATGCTTCTGATGTCGCAGTTGTAGTTTGTTAGAAGGCACCTACGTGTTGAAATTCATAAATGTTTGGAAAAGCTAAGAGTTGAATAAAGTTTGATGAATTGCAATTAGAAAAATTGCGTGCTTTTTAAAAAGTATTTGGTAACATATATTGGTATGTGTCATGTTTCATAATTAGTTTGAAGAAATGTGTGTTTGGGTGTATGAGCACGCGCGTGTGCGCGCGTGTGAGTGTGTGTGTGTGTGTGTGTGTGTAGCTATCAATTGGCTGTGTGTGTCTGTGTGCATATAGACATAAGCGCATGTTTGTAAGTATATATATATATATATATATATATATATATAAAGAGAGAGAGAGAGAGAGAGAGAGAGAGA
>NC_068988.1:36017432-36018675 GCF_001194135.2 Octopus bimaculoides
ATATATATATATATATATATATATATATATATATATATATACACATACATACACACACATGTACTTGTATGTATGAATATATGTATGTATTCGAACGGCTATTACAAGATTACAAGTAGACAGCAGCAGATGATAATTCATTTAATCTCCTTATTTCTAATCCTGTTGCTGTGCAGTCAAGTTCATTCTTTTATGTATTCTATATAATGTGAACATCAGACTTGCTTCATTGTAACATGTAGATAAATGCGTGGATACTTGCTATTTCGATGAGATTTTCAGTGACTAGATTCCATATTTATTACTAAGTTATTATATTTTCAGCTAACTGGAATGATTAAGGACATAATTTATTGTTAGATTTGGTTTGCCAATAATGAACTGTATTATATCGGAGGTTGATAGTTAAGAGATATATTAGAATGGTAAACAAATATATTTTTTAACATGTATAAATTGTTCCTTAATACGGACATTTCTGTGGGATCATTTTTTTTTTGTTTGTAAATAGAAATCTATAGTTTCGGGACAGGAAACCTTAATTCGACGGAAACTTAGAATTTAGATTTGGAGTGAGTCATGTATTTCCATACGTGATTGATCAATAAGTATCCGGACTGTTGCCATAGTAACGAAGCTAAAGTACACAAAATAAAGCCACTTGGCACAGATTGACCTCGAACTCTGCTGTGCATGTGCAATAAGTTTTATCGTCCTAGCTCATATCCACTGTTTACAGCATTGCTTGGAAGGAAAGTGTCTCGCATGTGAACGTCGCATTGAGCACAAGCATAATATGCCGGACATTGTTGTTTAGAGCAAACAAGAATAAGTATGTACCGTCATTGATGTCAGCAGTCCTGATGTGAAGAAGACTTTGAAAATCAAAATGAAGGAGGACAACTGCTTCGAAACCTTCAGCATCTATATCAAAACTACATTTATAACAATAATAATTGGTGGACTTGATTTTGTGAGTAAATGCCTAAATGACGGTCTGGATGAGCTTGGATTTTTAGAAAAAGAAATCGACAAACAATATCACCGCACGTTACAAATATACAAGACGTTTCTTAAGTTTAAAATGTGACATTATTTTCATTAACTACATTTCAACGATAGAGATTTGTATCTTTGCTAAAAATCAGATCCCTGGTCAAAGGAAGAATTGAAATAATAAAAACAGATGAGAACATGAATACTTACATTCCTATTTGCATACATATATATATATATATATATA
>NC_068988.1:36018900-36021704 GCF_001194135.2 Octopus bimaculoides
AGAGAGAGAGAGAGAGAGAGAGAGAGAGAGAGAGAGAGATACAGACAGACAGACAGATAAATAGATAAGTAAAGTTAATCGTGAACAGCTACCATCCTCCAGGAGACAACAGGATCGCGTGATCGATTTGATTTCGATTGAATTTGCCCGCTCTCAGTCGCGAATACCTGGTCGCCAGAAAGATGGCCACAGTCTTCTCCAGCTAGCAATATATTGTTAACAAACCGAGCATCGGTCACTGATTTGCAACAAGCAAAATAGCTATTGTAAAATCTGAATATCAGATGACAGAAGTAACTATATTGACAAGCAAAGATTTGTCGTCACATCAACGTAACTGTTCCATGTTACTACTAACCCCAGGCAGATCTTCCGGCAGTTGATTATAAGTGCTGCAATGCACCCAGTAGACATACGTTGCCAGCAGGGGAGCGACCCCTACCATACTCCAGTAAACGACAGTGGTTTGATGGCGGATTTGGCTGAAGAGCATCAGGCACCGTTTGGCGCTAAATTGGAAATCATATCAAACTAACCGGCATTACTTATGCTGACCTAGCAGAGGTAAGTCGATATTATTGATCACTGACATACACACACAGACACACAGACACAGACACACACAGACACAGACACAGACACACACACACATACACACACACATATATACGAGGTGGGGTCAAGAGGTTACCAGATTTGTACCGTAGTGCACCAACAGATCACAGCACTCGATTGCGTGCGCAGTGAGAGGTAGCAGTGACCTTCATGATAGAATGTACCGAGTGGCGTCGCTGTATTTACTTCGCAAGTTGTGAAAGTTTTGCATTTGTAAACACGTGTATGCAGACGTCTGCGATCGATTTTTATCATGGACAGGAAGTTGGAACAAAAATTCAACGTGAAAATTTGTGTTAAAGTTAGAAAGTCTGCTAAAGACACAATGAGCATGCTTCGCTCGGCAAGCTTACGGCGACGAGGCAATGGGTCGTACGCAATGTCGAGAGATATGGGCGCATGACAGAACCGCATTGCACGTGGTCTTGTGCATCAACAATACGTCCCCGAGGGCCAGACCGTCAATCGAGAGTTCTACTCCGAGGTTTTGAAGTGCTTGAGAGAGGACATTCGGTGAAAGCGACCGCATCTGTGGAGTGTGAAGAATTGGATTCTTCATGTAAACGATGTACCCTGTCACAGAATTTTCCTCACGCCTGAGTTCCACTCCAAAAACAACATTGTATCGCTCCGCACCCGTCCTATTCGAGAAATTTAGCACCATCTCTTCCCCAAGATGAATATATAGTTTAAAGGTCGATGTTTAACACCGTTGTCGAGATCAAACAGCGAATCGCAGAAAGTCCTTGACTCATTTACGGTAAACGACTTCGAGGCCGGATTATGAAAGTGGGGTGAACTCTGCGACTGCTGTATTGTTGCGCAAGGTGACGAATGAGATGACGTTAAAATGAGGTAAATAATTTATTTTTAAAACTTATCTAGTTCCGGAATCTTTTAATACCACCTCCTATATACATATATAGATATATCACTTATATATATGTAAACATCAAGAACTCCGTCATACACATTTGGATACACCCATACAATGATCGTGCGCGCTCAAGATGTATGTATAGATGTACGCTGAATATATGTATGTATACATTTTTGTAAATGTTTTTCGGCCAGTAGACTACGACTACTATTGATATCATCTGTGCATACAGGTGTATATTAAACAAACATAAGTAAGACAATTTTGGGGTATTAATAAAACAATTACAAAGTCATGTAACTGCGTATTTGTGTGAGCGTAAACACACACACACATATATATATAACTGGGTGTGGGTGTATGTGCGTATGTATGCATGTATATATGTGAGCATATATATATGCGCGTGTATATATATATATATATATATATATATATATGTATGTATGTATATATATATATGTACATTTGCGAGTAAAAATAAATACAAAAAAAGAAAAAAAGGAGTTTTGTATGATTGTGTATAGAGGAATATATTATTTTGTTTAAAAGAGTTCCAACACTGTCTGTTTTTTATGTTTTATTTATATTCCTGCAAAACCAATGTGGGATATAGAATATGGAATATACAATATATAATATAATATACAATATATAATATAAAATAAAAATGGATGGTACTATGAAATAAAGTAGTGAATGTCTTATTGAATATATGGAATATGTCTTATTGAATAGATGAAATATTGAGTGTTCAATATAAAGGATTAAATATATAAAGGCGAATACGTATTTTCTATACCTTGTGGTATTTCATCAAGGCCGGTATGACAGACTTTGTATATATATATATATGTATATATATATATATGTATATATCTAATGAGTGTGTGATAAGTAGACTGCTTACCAAACACATTGTTCCGGGTTCAGTCCCACTTCATGGCATCTTTTGGGTAGGTGTCTTCTACTAGAGCCTCGGGCCGACCAAAGACTTGTGAGTGGATTTGGTAGACGGAAATTGAAATAAGACCGTGGTACTGGAGCATGTATACATGAGGCGCATGTATACTAGCGATGTTCCAGCATGGCCACGACCTTAGGGCGGAAACGTATAAAATATAAATATATGGATACATTAAATCATAGGTAGATACATATGTGGATACATACACAGAAAAACGCACACCCACTCTCACACACACGCGTACACACACATACACACAAAAACACTACATGTAAATGTATATACGTATATATACACACACACACACACACACTCATATATATATATATATATATATATATA
>NC_068988.1:36025119-36027875 GCF_001194135.2 Octopus bimaculoides
AGAGAGAGAGAGAGAGAGAGAGAGAGAGATACTTGGCGTTGTTATTTGACGTTGTTGAAAAGCTGGTCACTGTTTTATACGCAGAACACTCGCCTTTGGCTTCCTAAGGCGATAAAAACTGGCGACAAAATTCTTTCTGTACCAAAAACATGGCGCACCCACGCACCCACGCACCCACACAATGTGTGTATCTATCTATGTACATGGGAGTAGAAAAAGAATCTACCGTTAGTTTTTTTTTTATGTATTGTATTTTAGAATCATCACACTAGACTCTGCTGTTATGATTCTAAAATACAATAAGCTGTAAGGGACTATGTTTGATATTTTGCAGATGATAAATGTGCGCTGATTATGAATTTTGATTGAAGAGATAGGGAATCGAAACAAAAAGATGCAGGGGACCTTTAAAAGTTATGCGGCGGCCCTGTGCGTTTGGTACTTGAGTTGAAAGCATTCCACTGCAATTGTAATAAAATGAGGTGTTTCTGCGTGTACGAATGGTGTCACTCGCATCCTTCATGCCATTTCATATACTGATGAGATCAGCAGCATAACGAAAGAATATCCGATTTGTTACTACTTGTGGAATGAAATGGGGCAAGTGGGAAACATTGCCGGTGGGAATAAAGTCTTCGGATATAGTAGCTCCAATAGCATTGTTAGAAAGAAATAGCGATGAATTTGTCTCTACCATCTTATTCAAATCACAAACGATTTTGGCTTACGGAATAATATTAAAATTCTCTTCGCTATATCTACCATGAATATTGCGTCGCCAACTTGGACTGGAAAAGAAAGCGATGCATTATTGCATGATGGTTACGATTAAAGAAGTAGTGTATTGAGAATTGAAACTATCATCCTGAGTATCAAGTGAAGGCCCTTTAATTTTTACGTATGTAAAACGGTGAATGTAAGCGTAGCGAATGAAATGTTGACAGTAAGTAAACTGAAAGCTGATTTAGAGTAGCGGATATGGGCTTGATTTGCACATGGTACTAATAGTAGTCGTCTGAAGTTGTCAGCATGGACACTTCCATAGAAAATACATTGTGTGTTCTACGTAGGGTTCACTAATTAACCCAACAATGCTTTATTAATATTCATATAGATTCATTTATTCTATATTTATTTTGTCTTTCCTAGACACATTCACTCATGCACATTGAAACACACCCATCGTTTTTCCATACTGCCCTTGTAATATTCACATATCCATTACCATTGTAGCTCAGAAACAAATTATTATTAGTAGTAGTAGTAGTACAATGAAATTAATCGTGTTATTGTTGCGTTTGCTGCTGTTATTGTTCTTGTTCTTGCTATTATTATTATTATTATTATTATTATTATTATTATTATTATTGTTGTTGTTGTTGTTGTTCTTCTTCTTCTTCTTCTTCTTCTTCTTTTTCTTCTTCTTCTTCTTCTTATTCTTATTATTATTATTATTATTATTATTATTATTATTATTATTATTATTATCATCATCATTATTATTATTATTATTATTATTATTATTATTATTATTATTATTATTACTGCTGCTGTCCTTCATTATCTTAATAATTCTTAATATTGGCAGAGATTATTCTCATTATTAACATTATTAGTAATATTCTTATTATTGCTTTTATTAATATTTTCATTATTATTATTATTACGTTTATTTTCATTATTTAATCATTCTTTCGGGATAATTAACACAAGATGTCGATAGTATAAATTAATGCGCATCATTATACTGTATGGAATAACAGAGCCGATTTTCATTATTAAATCCACACAATGGAGTTAATTATAAACGTTTGATCTTCCACAATCATTAAATGCACAGATTATTAATTTGAAAGTCATATTGAGGGCCTCAATGTCATCGGTCGTTCGATCTTATTTTCAACATGCACTTTTCTATTTGCGCTATAAATTAAGATGAACTATTGATGAGATTTATATTATTTTTTCACCTTTATTGTTTCATTGTCCTTTTTTTCCTAAATTTTCTTTTCTTGTTTTTGTAAATCTTTCTGCATGAGGTCTCCTCACGCTAATATCTTCAAGTTGTAATGAAAATATTAGTATTGGCAAATGTAAGAGCATATCCCGCTGTGTCTTTTACTCAGTAATCTGTAGGAACATAAACCTTCGCAGCATGAATAGCGTAGTATATCAGAGTAGAGCAGACACGGTTGAAACTGCTTACAGGATATATTGATTGGTTTCCGGTTCCTCTCACATCTAAGCGCGTATGTATCTATATATATGTACATACACACACGCACACGCACACACACACACACACACACAAACACGCACACGCATTCACATGCACGCACAAACAGACACACACCTATGTACATGGATATAAAAATGTATTTATGTTGATGCATGTATTCCAATATGCTTGTGTATATGAAAGGTTGTTTTGTATGTTTGCTTGTGTATATATATATACACACACACAAACACACACATATGTATATATATATGTCCTCCTGGGGCTAAAAGCAACAGTAACATCCACCCCTAGGGGTCAGCCACACTTAAGTGGCAATATACTACACTTTATCGTGCAGTTACTGTTAATACTTCATTTAGAGAATTAACATTGCTTGTTTTCACCTTTTCGATATCAGTGAAGAATTTCACTGGAAAAGTAGATATAAGATTGCCAGGATTTTGTCTCTCTCACCAAGGGTCAGTGGCTATCGAACGCCGACGAAGGGAAATAACCCTGAAATCCGGATCCGTTC
>NC_068988.1:36028985-36030338 GCF_001194135.2 Octopus bimaculoides
ATATATATAAAGCGTTTATATGCTCTTCTCCCCTTCTCTCCATCTCACTTTATCGCTTTCTCCCTTTGTGCATATATACTTATATATGTATGTGTGTGTGTGTATATATATATATATATATATAAATGTATAGATTTTCCTAACTTTTGTTCTCTTTATCCCTTCAATTGCTCTTTTTCTTCCAACACTAAACTACTAATTTACCTTCAGTGTCGCTTGCTGTCAATATTTTCCTGTTCTTTTGCTTATTTGTTACTTCGCTCCTCTTTTATTTATTTATTTTTTATTTTTGTATACCATTGATTTATTTTAGTTATTTATTTCACTGCTGTCAAGATTGCCTCGTAAAAACGCATGAAACTTTAACAGCTTATTCCACAGCAATTAACTTTTTTTTTATTTTACCAATGCTTTTTATGATACCTTTTTGGCTCTATGATAAATTATCGTTAACTATGAGAGACCGGTGTCATCTGCTTAAATGTTAACTTCCGACTTTGGAGTGCCACACTAAGATTTGAATATCTCACAATTCATATCAGATTTCGGTTTGTTTCATCTACTTAAATTTTTCTATATATAATGACTTGTCTGGATAGTAGTCACCTAAAATTCCATTGTTTCTAGCTAGCAACAAAGATCGTGAACTCTCACCTAGTTTCATCGAACACATTGTGAAGCATATTGGACATTGTTTTAATTATGGATTGATTAATTATTTTCGTTGTACATATAAATATTTAAACCATTCCGTAAAATACAAATCTAAATTCGGTATAAGAGTAATACTGAAAACAGAAATAGATATATGCAGCATTGTCTGACAATAATGTATGAGAAGTGTCTATCAAAATTTTATATATATTGACGTTCAATATAGTCATATATGAAATATTATAGGCTTAGAATTTTAAGCAATTTCATTGTCTATGAATCGATATTGGGGTGCCTTATCTCTTAAGATAAATGGAATCTATTAAAAGATACTTTTCATAGAAAAGTGCTCTCTGTAGAGGCATATGTATAGGAATACGTGTGTATGTATCTGTGCGTGTGATGTGATACTATTATAGCACATCAAGTAGTTGTCTAGCAGACACCTTGCTTCATTTCCTTCACTGTGTCAACCACATACATTACCAGTTCAATTAGCATTCATGTTCTTAAAACAGACCGATTAAGAAGTCGCCTTCAGTGACAGAGAGACAAGAAAACTGAGAATAGAATACTCAATTCTGCCACTCACAATTTTGTACTTTACATCTTCACTTGATTCAATGTTCAATGTTGAAACTAAGATAACATCTAGCCATTATACTATGTGTGTATATATATGTATATATATATATATAT
>NC_068988.1:36031948-36033241 GCF_001194135.2 Octopus bimaculoides
ATATACATAATTTTTATATATATATATATATATATATATATATATATATATGTATTTCTATATAGATATATTTTTCACAAATTTGTTGAGAGAGACTGCAAACTTTCGATTGAGAGGTTAAACTACTGCCAAAACTTTGAATTTACAGTTAATATAACCGTAGTTTCGCTCCCAATCTTTATAATCAATGCATACAGAAATTATATATATTAATGCAAACGGCACTTACTCACATACTTACGCGCACGCGAACACACTCACATGTACACACACGCACACACAGACAAACTTACATATACACACACTCACACGCGCTCACACATACACATGTCAACACAGAGAAAAAGAAATAAGAGAGCAAGAGAAAAATGAAATATATACAATGAATTTATTGCGCCTAATTTGCATGATAACTCTAATGCAAAAGTGTACGTATTAATGTATATACGAAGAGCTCCCAATCTGGCACACTCACTGTTTTCACCAGTAGAAATAGGGACTCATCAAATAAGGTATGATGCAGTAATCATGGCCACGATCTGTGTATAGTGTCTATAATGTATCATCCATTTCGCGTTGAGCTTTAAAATATATATATCTATATCTATCTATCTATCTATCTATATATATATATATATATATGTGTGTGTGTGTGTGTGTGTGTGTGTGTGTATGGATGTATATACATATGTACATATATACATACATATACATATCTACACACACACACACACACACACATATATATATATACATATATCGGTATGACTGTAAATTACTTTCCGTAGTGGACCCTCGTTTCAGGGTTTGAAGGCATGTGGAACCACCTCTTAGCCATTATTGTTCTCACGTCTAATCTCACTCGGAATGGTAGAACCTGTAAGGGTCCTGGCTATGGGTTAGCTAGCAAAACCCTCGCGACTGGTGGTCCAGGGTATCGGTAGAATGCAGTCGCCGTATTCCCTGCGTGGCGTGAGAGGCAACTAAAAGGGGCAGAAGCGAGGTGACTGGGACTCCTCTCCTAGTAAATTCATATTACTAAAATGATAGTAGGCACAAGGCCAGAAATTGGGGAAAGGAGGGGAGTTAATTAAGTCGACCGAGTTGACTCCAGAATATGACTGGTGCATTATTTCGTTAACCATATACGAATAAAGGATAAAAGTCGACCATGATGAGTTTCAAAGTCTGAATATAAAGGGACGTAACTAAATACCACAAGATATTCAATCCAAGCTTTACTGTATGTGTGTGTGTATGTATATATATATATATATATATATATATATATAT
>NC_068988.1:36034525-36047585 GCF_001194135.2 Octopus bimaculoides
ATATATATATATATATATATATATATATATATATATATATACACACACATACGTACATATAAATGGCAATCCACTGCTACTTTTTATATATTAACAATAGTAATGAAATACAGTAGCAGCAACAACAATAGTAGCTAAAGTATTAGTGCTCGCTGTGGTGGTGGTTTGGTATAATAATAGTTCAAGTGGAAAGGTGTGTGTGTGTGCGTGTGTCGGTATGTGTGGTACGTGGAGATGTATAATGAGGAATGCAATGTCTCTTAAATTAGTTCCACCATACCATCGAGTTCATCGATGAGGTTCTGTAGCATGTTGGCTATGTCATGTAGAACATTCCCTGTCTCTATGGTAGCAGGCCTGTTAGGTTTGGATGGAGCCTCCACGAGCTTCTTGACTTCGAAAGGCAGGGTTGTGGGTCTGATTTTGGGTTTCGGTGCAATAATCGGCGACGCTGAAGCTTCGTACTTCTTTGGCAAAGGAGGCCGCTGGGGAGGTTCCTCATCAGCATCATCGTTTAATTTTTGGGTGTGTCTTCTCGATTCAGCTACTTTTGAGTGAAGTGCTGTTGGAGCGAATACCAATGTTATCTTCATCGACATCTGTCAAATCAAAATCTCCTTGAACCCCTCGATAAGCAAGAGAAAACTAAATCGTTTCAAATGACCAATTAATTTTCAAAAGCCAATATGACTAAAAGAACCTTTTATCAAATTATACTTATTGTTACTTACTAAATGAATTGTTTTCATTGCTAGTTTCAAGATTTTCCACGACAAAGTGTGTGTGACTGCAGAGAGCAAACAAAAGCAAATCTTTGGGACACTTGATTTCGACTCGTAAATTTCAAATCAAATAATAAGGTGGAAGATAAACCTAAAACAAGAGAAACATTTATTCCGATTCTTTTGCTGAATCAATCATTCACGCCGTAGAATAAAAATCAAAATCTTCTATCTTTCATTCGGAAACAATTTCGAATACTATCAAATTAAAGAGATATTACTTCGTGTTATTTGGAATGAAAAGGAAATTAAACTGTACAGAATATTTGTTTCTCTCTTTTAATTTATTTACTTTCTAAATTACTTTCTAATGCCAATTTTTTTTTTTTTTATCGGGCTGAGATAGCCGCAGTATAGCATCTGCAAAGAATAACCATTATCT
Source organism: Octopus bimaculoides (assembly GCF_001194135.2). Classification (NCBI taxonomy): domain Eukaryota; kingdom Metazoa; phylum Mollusca; class Cephalopoda; order Octopoda; family Octopodidae; genus Octopus; species Octopus bimaculoides. The sequence goes on from NC_068988.1 coordinate 36,035,690, forward strand.
ATGTGCAATTCCTAAAGCTAAATGAATGCCTTAATTTTCGGATTGCAATCACCCATCAATTTGCTTATAAGCTTTTTGCAAGCATCGTTATAACAATGTATTACCTGTTTTGCTACAAGTATGAACTTGTAGTTAAACATATGATCACAATTTTTTCTAAAATTGATACACATACGCACACCTACACATATGCATTTATGTATTTGTGTATGACTGTGTGTATACATATGTATGTGTAAGAAGAAAGAGGCAGACAGACGTTAACTTACAAAAGAGTGACGGAGAGGGAGAGAGAGAGAGAAGAAAGGAAAATAGACGCAGACGAGAGGAGAGAAATCAAAGACGAATAACAAAAAAAACTACTGATACGTAATACGATATTGTATGCACAATACAACGATGAAAGGAAAGAAAGAGAGAGAATAGAAAATAAAGAGTCAATAGGCTTTGTTTTAATGATGGCGGAAAACAACAGAGAAAGAATGTCTTCTGAAAGACTTTTGGCTATCAATTACGTGATTTACTTCCATTACAGACATTTGCCGCCATCTATTGATTCTTTTGCAACATTAGTGAAGAAAACAATACAGCAAATTCAACCACACTGGTTGCAAACCCCCGCACCTACAGCTCTTTCTATCATTTCAGCGGTCCGGGGCCATATTCGCAGCTTACATTATCCATCCCAGATTAATTCATGTACATAAAATGAAATTGATTTCTGTCGGACATTGTCGCATTTAACAGTATATCCGAATGATTCTATCCTCTTCATCTTATATAATTAAGCTTCTTTTCTTTTTAATTACAATAAAATTAACGATAATAATAATGATAATAATAATAATGATAATAATAATAATAATAATAACAATAATAATAATAATAATAGCAGCAGCTGCTGCTGCTGTAGTAGTAGTAGTAGTAGTAGTAGTAGTAGTAGTAGTAGTAGTAGTGGCAGCAGCAGCAGCAGTAGTAGCAGCAGCAGCAGCAGCAGTAGTAGTAGTAGTAGTAGTAGGAGTAGTAGTAGGAGTAGGAGTAGTAGCAGCAGCAGCAGTAACAGCAGCAATTGCAAAAAATAACAATATATTAGTTTTATTATGATTGTCATTAAGGAGGTGAGCTAGTAGAATCGTTACCACGCCGAGCAATGTATTTAGCGGTTTTCGTCCATCTTTACATTTAAATTCCTCCAAAGCCAAATTTAACTTTTATTCTTTCAGGGTCGACAAAAAATGGGCTGGTTGAACCTGGTAATCGACTCCACTGAAGTTGATCCCGTTGTGTCAAACACTGAAATCATTATTATGATTGTCATTACTTTCATATACACATATATATCATTTCGTACGAAATGATATATATCCACCAATGCAACTATAATTATCACTGGAAAATACCCACAAGGATGCTATACATAGATATTTACTGTTGGAATGGAACTATACTCCAAGTACTTTTTCTTCTTTGTTTTTTCTTCTACGCATCACTCTCATTTCTTACTGCCAATCTCTTCATACAGATGTAATAATCCTTATCTTCTACTATTACCGTCTTCGATGAAGGAATACATTGAATTTTCCTTGAAACAGCTGTAAGACATTCTACATAAAATATAATTTTACTTATGCCATTGGTCTCTTTATCTCATTCTTATATATATACATATATATACAAGGGTTGGACAAAATAATGGAAACAATTTAGATAGAATTTCAAGCAAATTTAATTTAATATGGGGTAGGACCGCCATTGTCAATAATTAGAGCTTGACGTCTACGAGGTATGGACTCATACACAGTTTGAATTGTTTCCAAAGGAATTTTTGTCCATTCTCCAGCGCAAATAGTCTCCAGTTCATATAGTGATGATGGTGGAGGATATCGACTGCTCACTTGTTTTCTAAAACGCGCCATAAATGTCCAATTCTATTGAGATCTGGGGACTGTGATGGCCAGATAAGATGTTCAACTTCATGCCATTCAGTAACAGCTTTAGCTGTGTAAATTGGTGTAAATCATGAAAGATTGCGTTTCCCTCTGGAAGCAGTTCCGCAAACATAGGATGAATTTGAACAGATAAAATGCCTGAATAGTCTTGACTGTTAATTAATGAGAAAATGATATTGTTCCACTGCTCCAGGGACCAATTCTGTAGGTTCTTACTCCACTCTAAACGCTTTGCAGCGTTTGTTTTTGAAAGTAGTGGTTTTCTGATTGCAGCCCTCTAGTGAAATCCGGCTTTGCGTAGCCCCCAGTGAACTGTTTTTGTGGAAACTGGATTCTCGAGGTGGTCATTAAACCTTGCAATAATTTTGGGAGCTGTACTTTTGTGATCCTTTCTAACAATTCGCGTAAGAGTCCGACGATCCCTATCTGAAGTGTTTGGTTTTCTTCCGGAGTATTGTTTCGACGAGGAGGTTTTTCCCTCTTTCTCAAAGGATGTCATTACTTTCGAGACAGTACTTCTTGATACACCAAACATTTCGGCTGTTTTCATTATGCTAACACCTGCCATACGAGGGCCAACAATTTGACCTCGTTGAAAGTCCGATAGATCTTTCATTTTAATGAATTTTAATTACCTTTTTCTGATGATATCTGAAACGAAACAGCAATTTTAGCAAAACACATTAAGCAATGCTAATAATAAAAAAAAACATAAAAATAAACAAGCTTTTGACAGTTTTATAGATATTTCAAAATTACAATGCTATGATACTAGGTTTTTCCATTATTTTGGCCAACCCCTGTGTATATATAATGTATGTATGTATATATATATATATATATATATATATATATATATATATATATGTGTGTGTGTGTGTGTGTGTGTGAGTGTATATATGTACACAGACACACACACATATACGTGTATTGTGTTCCCATTCAATATATTCGTTGATCAATTCTTCATTGTTTACTATTAATTAGTGAGGCTGGTTCATGAAAGTGTTCGTTACGGAAAACAAGTATTGTCTTACTATATAAATAAACTTTGATTCAATCGACTCCCTACCCTACCTGTTCATGTGCATGTGCATTTGTGTATTTTCGTTACATTCGTTATGAAGTCAGTAAATACAAAGGTGTGTTTTAATTGGATCAATATCAACTTATAAATAGTGAAAGGAATGCGCAATTACATTAACTTTTATATACTTATAAAGAAAATGTGTTACACATATGTGTTACACATATGTGTTACATATATGTGAATGTGTATTTGTGCTTTCTTGTGTTAGTTTGTTTTGATAAATATTTTGGTGGACAAATGATAATATATCCAAGAAAGGTTCATTTATTTCTCGGCAGAAACAAGGATAAAGGTAAGTCTAATATCAAGAATAGAAAAAGAATTTATGTTGTGCATCAACTTCCTCAACGTAATGAAGTAATAAATCTCGAAAAGTCTCTCCTTCGTGTTCACATCCCCTCCTCTCTCTTGTTTGTTTAGCTTTCGCTTGAATCTCTGTAGTATATTCCTCTCCCGTGTGTCTACTGTTATAAATAACGTAAATGCATATAAGTAAATAGGCTTTACAAGACCTTACTTTCTACATTTTAATCCTATGCCATTAACGCTTTTCTCTCTTTCTCCCTTAATTTCAGAGGAAGATGATTCACTACATATAAGTAATTTGACGCTTTTTCGAGAAATGTTTATATCACTCAGCATTGGAATACTTTCGCCGCAGAACCTCACTGGTAAATAATGACATATTAGCTAAAATCAGATGTTTAGTGAGTGCCATTCTATCAAAAGAAAGCATATTACTCAGAAGAAAATACAACTACTTTATTCTTGTGGGGTAACTGGATCTGTCCTAACAGTGGATAAATTGTTTCGCTTAGTAGTGGCTCATTATTAAATCAATGCAAGAAGTCTTCTATGAAGTTTTTTTTTAATCGATTACTTATCAATTGTTCAGACGAACTGCCTTCTTCCTTTTCATCAACGAGATAATGAATGGCACTGGGAACAGTATAAAGAAGTGTGCGACTACTTTCAATCCAGTATACAATTTAGTTTGCATGTAAATTGATATACGGACGACATTTTGAACATAATGTATTAATGAGACGCATTTATTTGAATTTATTAGAGAATTATACGTATAGTATTGTATATAAGAGAATTTATCAAATATTCCTGGCATAATATGGGTGCACTGGAATTTTAATTTTAATTACATTCTCCTATAGTGCAATTGTAGGCAAGGTTCCTTGAAATCTACGTGGCTTCTTTCTTTTATCTTATATGCCAATGTGAAAATGATGAGTATTTTATCCTCTCCTATTCTCTAACTCGCGTGAAGATTATTTTATTACTGAGAGATGAAAAAAGAGGCATGTTCAGAATGTACGTTAGCTTGCTCGCACTATTTTTACCCCAAAATACGACGAGCTGGCAGAGTCGTTAACACGCAGAGTAAAAGCATCGCGGCATTTCGTCTCTCATTACATTCTCAGTTTAAATTCCGCCAAGGCCGCTTTTGCTTTTTATCTTTTAAGGTGAGGAGCTAGCAGAATTCTTAGTGCGGCGAGTAAAATGCTTAACGGCATTTCGTTTGTCTTTACGTTCTAAGTTCAAATACCACCGAGGTCGAATTTGCCTTCCATCCTTTCGGAGTCGGTAAATTAAGTAGCAGTGAAGCTTCTGGAGTCGATGTAATCGACTAAACCCTTCCCACCCTCAAATTTCAGGCCTTGTGCCGATAGTAGAAAAGATTATTTTTACCCCAAAATTCACTATATTACAAGAACACCTAGAAATAGACATAGTCGGTATATAAGATGACAGAGAACCACAACTGGCTGAAAAAAATGCTATCTGAACCTATCCTTTGAAAAGCAGTCTGAGAAGTAGTTCGACGTTCTATACTCCAGTGTGACTATGATTTCAACTTTGTATAAAGGCTCAGCAATCGAGATTGGATGAAATAATTCCTTACTCGGAGGAGAAATTCCAATCAAGGCGTTACAGCTTTTATTCTGATGTTATGTATAAGTACAAAATTTTATGATGAATTTGTTGTCCGTGACCAAATGAGGCAATGGCATGTATGTGTGGAGATTGTGCAGATCTGCTACTATAATACACTATCTTGCTCCGTAAGCAATAGGATATGCAATTCCCATTGTTTTCAACAACCATTTTCTCATTGCACCAGTTTAAATTATTTCCGTATAAATTCTTATACATTTTATGTGTTCTTGGTTAATTTGGAGGAGCTTGTACTGTAATCTGCCTGTCACTGCATAGACGGAAAGTCTAAAATATGTCATTAACGTAGAGAAGGATATGTGTTTGACATTATGAGTTTTCAAGTTCTGTATGCTACAAGAAGCAACCCTCGGGCGAGGTTTTTAATCTATCACTGAACTGCCACAAATCAGAAATCTTGATATGAATTCAGTGCTGACATATAATACACTTCTCATTTTATCTAGAATTGGTATGTGCCTGAACTTAAATATATACAAACTAAAAATTGATGTCTTTCATAGACTAGTTATAGAGATGATATGAAAATATTACTGTTAACTAGCATGCCGGAAATTAGAACATGTCTTCTCCAAAGGAGGCAATTTGACATCATCTAATCTCCTGTTGCTGTTTAGACAAACATGAACATAACTATACATTTCATCTCCTCGAATATTGAGACATATTATTCTGCTGAAAGATAGATTGTTCTCAGTTATGATGCACCATGATATAAGCTACCATTTAATGATCTCCACCGGTTCATTTTACTTTTGTTTCCTCTCCTTTAATAACTCTCTGAGAGTGATATGCACACAGTGAAAGAGAGTGAGATAAATAGATAGGCAGACAGGTAATAGATAGATAAACAGAGATAGAGAAAGAGAGCAAATTCTCAAAAGTGTCAATGTAATGTCTCGTAGGAATGTATTTATCAAAAGTAGGTTTCATCAACATGATATATATATCTTGCGAAACCAACTTTAGATTTCCCTAGCCTGACCTCAGTAAGGTGTAGTTTTGTGTTTCAAATAAATAAGGATGGTAGCAGAGATTGTACTCTAACAGATATCAATTTTAAATAATTATTTCATAAAATTCTAGCAATCAATGAATTAATTCTGTGATACATCTAAATATATTTCAAAATAACTTTTACGGAGAATATTTGTGAATTTTGATTTCAAATACTATCATTTATTAAAACTGAATGCAGTTTTATACTAATTCGTTTAAGTAAATTTTCATCCACAATTATTAATGATATAATACTGAATTTAACTTCCAAAACTAACTTCTTGACTTTTTCTTAAATTTCTATCCTCCTTCAAATTATATGGTTTCGCTATTTATATTTTCCCTCGAGTCTGTTATATCTCTGCAAAAAACAGTCATGTGTATTATATGTGATTTATTATATATGATTACAGAAAACGAATTAGTGCACTGAATAACTGCAATAATAATAACAACCACATATCCTAAAATGTAATTTCTATTTAAAAAATTTGCATCGAATTATAATTTCCGAACACGTCAAATGGAGTTTAATTAAAACTGCTCAACAAATCACCTTGATTATCTTAAATTAATTAATTCGCATTTAAAATACTATTTCAATTCAAAGTCAATTCTTTGCTATGTTTCGAAGACGTAGTAATACAAACTCAGGAATTTCAATACACATACATGAAGGAATTTAACATAGAGATAAAACTTGCATTGATGTGAATCAGGTAGGGACAAAGAGGGAGAGAGAGCGCGGGAGAGAGAGAGAAAGAAAGTGATATCTAATACAGTATCGTAGAAATGCATTTACCAACAAGTTCATAACACTATCAAATAAATCTTGCGACAACCAACTTTGAGTTCACAATCTTAACTGCATAAAATATGTCTTATTTTCTAGTGGAACTGTGCCAGTGACTTGCTCGCATTTATACGATGAAACATTTCTAACATCATTAAATAAATTGAAATATACTGCGAATGTAGCTGTGTAGTGTATTGTTAAATAACTTCGGTGATACAGTTTCCCCTGTTCCAACTGTCTGACATCACATCATTTACTAGACAGGTACTACACAAAATAACAATATTACTTATTTAATAAAATAAGTGGATTACTTTCTATATATTCTAGCCTAATTATGCAAAAATACTTTTATGTATTCATTTTGCAAAAATTGTTTTAATATTTCTGCTTGTTTGCAAGTTTCAAAGTAGTTATAAATCTCGCATTGTACGAGAATATATAGCAAGTTTGAGCAGTGGTTTTTCAGAAGCAGATCATATGAAATATGGCTCATCATCAGCCGAACCGTACTACTAAATTATTCAAGTCAAATACTATTCAGAAAATTCTACGGGCCGCAGACAGGTATAAATTATCAAGCATTGCTATAGTGAATGAACGTGTGGTTGTATTTTCCCTAAATGAACTTCATGCTAACAAAAGATTTCTCAAGTCATCTATGGATAATCTGCAGGCGGATTATTCGTTTAATCATTAAATATTTTAAACAGTATTATAAGAAATTCTCTCATAAATGTAATAAATTATTATCATTGTTGTAATTCTTTTAGGTATAAAAAAAGAGTTAAGGTACACTACAACAGACAAAATACTTATCAGCATTTCTTTTGGTTTTAAATTCTGAATTCAAATACCAGCGAGGTCAATTTAGCTTTGCATCCTTTCGGGATCGCTAAATTGAGTACCGGTTTAGAAATGGGATCAATCAGCCACCTCCCCACGAATTTCAGGCCTTCTTTCTATTCAAGAAAGGATTATCATTTTTGCTAGGTGGAGACCGGTTAAAATCGATACCGCACTAGGCAAAATATTTAGTGGCGTTTCTTCCGGCTTCACGTTCCGAGGTCAAATGTCACCGTTTATCCTTTCAGAGTTGATTACAATAAGTACCAGTTGAGTATTGCTATAGGAGAAATACTCTCTGCTATAGGAGAAAAAAATTATATTATAATTTGTACGAGGCAACTCCATGATATCTATTGTGTTGCATATACTGTAGTTTATGTTCTACTAGTGAATGCTTACTAGTGAATGCTTATTATTATGTAAATTCCAGGCAGTATTTCGTATTTGGACGTCACAAATGTTTGACCAATGAATGAGATGAAGAAGATTACATTGTTTATAATGTTACAAACGGCAAGTTATATAGGACTGATTTCTATGAACAGTGATTATTGAGTATGCGTGTAAGATTTAGGAAATTTATTGAAAAGGAGGAAAGAATGAAAATAATAGTATAATTTTGTTCGAAACACAACTAATAGAGTTAACAGCAATCAATTTTGTCTAAATTTAATTTCGAAAGTGTTACAGCTTTATTCGGAATTTATCAAATGGATTCCGTTTTTACTAAACCAGATTAGTGAAACCATTCCGAATTAGATAATGTACAATTGTCGCTACTTGTTTCTGTTATTGTTCTTAGTAGCGCTGTTCCTGCTACTGCAACAACTTTATTAAGAGTAATAATAGTAATAATAATAATAATAATAATAATAATAATAATAATAATAATAATAATAATAATAATCAACATCAGCGCCGTCACCACAACCACCATCATCATTGTCGTCGTCATTATCATCATCATCATCATCATCATCATCATCAACGTTTTCATTCTTACTGACAGTTCTCTATTTCTTATTGTTAAAGCGGTGAACTGGTTGAATAGTTACCTCATTGGACAAAATTCTTTATGGCATTTCTTTCGTCTTTTACATTATGTGTTCAAATACGACCGAGGTGGAATTTGCCTTCTATCCTTTATAGGTGGGTAAACTAATAACAGTTGAGGATTGGGTCGAAGTAATCGATTTAACCCGCCTCTCAAAATTGATAGTTTTACAACAAAATAAGAAAACACTATTATTATTATTATTATTATTATTATTATTATTATTATTATTATTATTATTATTTTATGTTTGACTTTTGCTTATAAATATTATTATTACCATTATTATTATTATTATTATTATTATTATTATTATTATTATTATTGTTGAGTGAGAGAGCAGTGCATGCCATCAAAGTGACATTTGGGTAAAATACTGGAAACCCATTATACCTATCATGACTACATGTCTGATAAGGGTACACTAGCCACATGCATCACAATCATATGTGCGCGACATTGTGATCTCATATCAAGATAAACCGCGCATGACCTCGAAGGTGTTAGAATTTTCTTCAGGTCGAGCAGCCCATCCCGCTCAAAAGGTTCCTGAAGAAGGGTTGTTTAAGGATGTTGAGCAAAACACCCATGTTTCCAAAGGTGAATTATTCAAACCCCAAAGAATTCCTCTCAGCACATGACCATGATGCTCCCCCACTACTTCTGCTCATGGTCAGAGATGCACTTATCGTCAGCCACCAAGGGACATGCTCAACTGGTTAAGGTCAAACAACTGACAAGCAAATCTGTGGTATTAAGCAGAATATTTGCTGTAGCCCATCTTTTATATCAAGACAAAACAATTTACATGATAACACTTCCAATCAAGAAGCCATGAGGGCCATTGCCTGGTACTGCATCCGGGCAATTATTATTATTATTATTATTATTATTATTATTATTATTATTATTATTATTATCATTATTATTATTATTATTGTCATCATCATCATCATCATCATCATCATCATTGTTATTATGACTTTCAATGCCGTTGTCTTTGTTTTGTTCTCATGCGAGCAGTTCAAATTTTCACCCAGAAACCTTAAGTGACTGCTTCGTTGTACGTTTTAATTTGTGTGTTATTTGTGTATAGCAATGATATTTTACAGGAAATCGGAACTAAATACTGAGAATTAGATCTCTTTAAAATTTTGTTGTAGTGTTTATAATTCTGATATACTCAGGTTAACGGTTTATCCTTAGGGTGTGGGATGTACGTATGGGAATATTGTTTCTCTAGATATGATGCTTTTCTGTTTCTTGGTATTTCCTTATAGTATTTAAGGGTGCCTAAAGATCCGATAATCATAGGTACGGGCACAATATATTTCCACCTATTGATTAGTATTTTGGTTCTTTTACTAAGTGCACCTATCAAGTCATTGACAATTGTCACCTTAGACTTTCACAATCTCTTCATCTCTTTGGATAGGTCCTGATATTCAAGAATATTCTGAATTTTTTGTATCTACTCTATTATTATATGATATTAAAAGTTCTATGGCATTACACTATCTGTTGTTTTATTCCTTTGTAGTCATATCTGGTATTCTTGTTTCGATAGTATGCTCAGTTGCTATTGGAAAATTCTATAAAGTCCCGCGAAATATTTTTGCTATCACAGACTATGGCGTATGTACATACCAGTTATTCATTACTTTAATTTCACACACAAGGATGTAATTCCAATACACTCTTTTACTTATAAAAATATGTCTGAGTTTATATTCTTTTTGAGATAGCTTACTGCGTTCATTCAAGAGACGGGCCAATAATTTCGTTTCCATCCCTATAGATTCTGCTTTCTGACTTAGTTTTATTTATCTTTTCTTCTACCAAATTCGTGCGAATAGCTTGCACTAGGGCGGTTATAATTTTTTGTTTCACGTTTCCATCCATCAGCCGTAGACAACATTATGTCCTTCCAAAATTAGTAGTTTCTTGCACGAATTAGCCATGTAACTGCTTCTCTTTCCAACTACATTTTCTGTTATTCTTAACTGCCTTGCTTCTCTACTTAAATACTTCCATTCTTTCAGTATCTTGTTTTACATTTCTAGATGCTAATAATATTCTTACTTCACAGATTCTTTTCAAACATAATATCAACAATGTTAACGGTGTCGTTTTTGTTTAGAAGCTCTCTGTTCGTTTCCTTCATTTGTATATTGAACCTGGTGATATTTCACTTACTGTGGTGTGCTTGTTCATTTGTAACACTTCCTTGTTCTCCTATCTAATTCTTGTAGCCTCATCTTCTACATCTCCGAAAAGGTGTACTGTACTTTAATACAGTCACGACGCATCATCTTCTCCAGCATCTTCCCTATTATTGTCATCTTTGCAGATTTTCTTTCTTTCTTCTTCTTCTTCTTCTTCTTCTTCTTCTTCTTCTTCTTCTTCTTCTTCTTCTTCTTCTTATTCTTCTTCTTCTTCTTCTTCTTCTAGTCGTTGTTGTTGCCGTTGTTACTTTTACAATGAAAGACATTTGAGTTTCTCTCCATCCCCTCAAAAGTGTTAACTGTTTTCTTATCTTTATTGCTACATCTAACAGGTTTGGCATAATTCTCCTATGCAGTAAGATCCATCACATTTTATTTACAATGATAACTATTAATTCCAATTAAAACAATTTGGTTATCCGGCCTTTGAAGCAATTTTGTCTCGAAAATAATACATTCAGTTACAAGTAGCTTGGAACTCCGTTTCTTAATATAGTCACGGCTTACTGTACATATGGACTGTAACTACTAATAAGGTATGTGTCAATAGAAAAATGTAACTCGCAGTACGCAGTACAAACACTTGTATTAAAAAATATCGTTAAAATATTAGTTACATGAAGTAGCTGTTGCTATCTACTTTAAATATCTAGCGGTCGTGTGCGGCAGAACAACTAATGGGTTGCTTCTGTGACAGGATCTTCACTAGAAACCGTTAAAGCTTTACACTGTCTCTATCGGTTAATCTTCTGACTTCTTTTCCAAGTATGATCTGCATGAAACATTGTTGTTTGCAATCGCCTTTCTTTTTTTTGCGGGAGGGACAATTCTGATATCATCTATCAAATAAATGGATGTGTTAGATAAGGTCTAAAAGACTTTTGCACAATTGCTTATAATTATAATAGTAATATATAAAATACACATACCTAAGAATGTTATACATATATATATATATATATA
>NC_068988.1:36047757-36052588 GCF_001194135.2 Octopus bimaculoides
ATATATATAACAAGATATATTTAGGTAAACTCATTTTCAATGAAATAGAGTACACTATTAATTGAAAGAAAATTTTGAAGAGTGATTTTACTGAATCTTTATACCAATACTCATCAGAGAAGCGTGCTACACTGGTTGTTCCAGTAAAGATTTACGTATAACATCCTCATCTTTAGAGTGAATGAGCCAGCACGGCAAGAAAAGAAAGAAATACAGTAAAAATAGAAATACAGTAAAAATAGAAATACAGTAAAAATATATTCAAAGAATGAATAAATATAATTTTCGATCCCACGAAGCGAATACAAAACAGAAATAGAAAGAAGTAACTGTTAGAGGAAAAGGAGAAATAACGCAGATTTTAGGCTGTTTTGCTTGTGCATTACTGAAATGTAAGGTAAATATGGAACGACAAAATTTTCACACAAAACGCAGTAGATATCAGTACACTACAAGACCAATACTTCAAAACACATTGCAGTGAATGAATTTTGAAAGAGATAAAATCATAACACTGTATAAGAAACCAATGCCTTCACCCTCACACTAAATCCTACTTGATTGCTAGATACAAGCAAATATTTCCGACTAGAAACTACCAAACGGATGCAATGAATATGCAGCGTTTGGATGAAAGAACAAAAGTTATAGGCTGGTATACTTCTTCAATAATAAAAGGAAAATAATTGTTGTTGCCACTTCAACATTACTTTTCCATACGGAACAATGTTACTACTATTTTTTAACGCCAGGGGTATACCTCTTTCAGCTGGTTAACGACATATAACCTGTGTTCGATATGTTGTGAGCAAGACAGGTGTCCGGTACTGAAGAAGGGTGAAACCCTGAAACCAAATCTGATTTACTAGTCCTGTCATCGCTAGATGGGGCATCGGACACATGTTTTGTGTCGTTAACCAGCTGGTGATGGTGTCCTTCTGGAGTCCAAAAAGAGAAGTAACTCTCTTCCGTATGTAACAACTTTGTTGGAGTGGCAACAAACATTACTTTTCGGTATAGTTACTACATGCATCTATTATAGAGATTTTAGAACTAGCTACTTTCATCGTTAAAAAGTTTATATTTGGAAAAGAATTAGAAGATACATTCATATCCATGCGAGGCAAAGGTAATTTGTCATATCCTCCTGTTTATACAATGCGAATGGTAATATAGCCCAGAATTTTGAAATTACAGTTGTCACAGGACTTCAATTATTTTATAGAGTTTGAATCCAGCTCATGCAACGGATTTTCACAAGTTTCACAAGTTTCACATCTGCAAACTTCCATTAACAATCAACCTACTACAAGAAAATGTGTCACGCAGTGAGGTCGAACGCAAAACAACATGGGCGTGATGTGCACTGAAGTTCTTAATTTTACAGTCATTTCCCCTCTTATTAAAAATGATGTAAATTAAGTGAACTTAAAATCCAACGAATACATCGACCCAACTTTTCAATTAAATACATTGTGGATATTAGGAATACAACATTCATACTATTGTAACAGAGAAAGTAAAAATGATATGGAATCATTTTGATGACCATGTTTATATATTTCATTTAAGATAAGATATAATTACGTTTGGAATATATCAACGTTAGAATCTGTAAATATCTATACATAGTTTTCTCACTCCGTATCACACAAAGTTGAATATTTACCTCAACTTTGAACGTTATTGCTAATCATCTTTCACCTTCTGAACAACTACATGAGATATTTTGCTTTTTATTGAAAGATGTATTTATGTCTTGTTTGTAAAAATGTCTTTTGACACCTTTTCTCATTCAATGCACAATCACAATAACAAGGATATGTTTTAGTTTCACGTATATACTAGAGTAACACAAACATACTCTACTAAAAATATGATCTATACATTATGGAGGAAGAAAAATAAAGCTGAAGAATGAAACAAAGAGAAAAAGAAACTGATGTGAAAAATATTACGGAATGTGCATACATTTTCATTAGCGAGTAAATGAATGAATGCAAAGAGAAAATGGGCAAAGAATGTAAGGGAAAATAATTTAAGCCACACGCCATCACCAATCGGTGCACTCCAACAGTTTAATGACGGCAAAGAAATAATCTACCGCTCAAATAATACATCATAAATAATTACACATACAATAAAGGAGACCACGATGCGTAAATAAATTATGTTAAGTAATTCGATGACACATGAAAAAAATAAACATTTATTAGAGAAAGACAGAAAGAGAGAGAGAAAGAGAGAGAGAGAGAGAGAGAGAGAGAAAGAACAAACAAAAGAACAAAAGCACAAGAAAGGGATAGTCTAAACAAAAGACCTCATGGAAACAGGCAAGTAAATAATAATATATTCGGTCGCCACAATGGATAATAAGTAAAAATAAAAGTACACCTACAGGTTATTAATCAGTAAACAATGGGGACCTATATGAGAAACAGTAAAGAAAATATAAGACGTTATCATAAGTAAATCAATATGTATATACAGAACGAGTTAGACAAGTATGCAGGATGCAAATAAATGAACATTTCAAAGAGCTAAATGCAAAATACAACAATAATTTCCCCACTTACAAGTGATAAACTAAATGACCACAGCAGTAATAATAGAAATACGATTCGCTCTTAATTGCATAAGAACGTCACCAAGGCTACAAAATATGTAGGCTTTCACATACACATACACGCACACACATCACTCACATACATATACTCATATAGACACACTCGTATATATATATATGTGTGTGTGTGTGTGTGTGTTTGTGTGTGTGTGTGTATGTGTGTGTGTGTATGTGTGTAGGTATATGTATGCGTGTGCGTGTGGATGCGTATTAATATATACCTACACATACATTTATACATATGTATAAGTACATCTGCATACGTTATGTCGGCTCGAAAGAGATAGACAATTGAAGCAGTATTGAAAGGCTTATCCTTATTTCAATGAAATAACGAAGCATGTTTTAATATAATGAGAATAAAAGTGATCAACTATTAAGAATATGTGGCTGCAGCATGCTGAGTGGAAAACAATAGAATTGATGCAAAATTGATTTGAATCTTATCAAAAGTGTACGATTTATGTGGCTTCAAAACACGTGGTACTTCACCACTTTCTTTTTTTTTTCTTTCCTTCCCCCTCCCAAAAAGAAAAGCTCTACATTGTATTTGTCCCATCTTCGTTGAGCCCTGTGTGGCTAATAAAAGAAATGTATCTATTACATACACAGATGGATAGATTGATAAATAGACAGACAGACAGAATGATAGACAGACAAAATGACAGGCAGACAAATTTACAGACAGATAGATAGATAAAGAATATGGATATAGATAAATAATTTTCGCTTGCAATAATCTAATAGTTATTCAATGTGTACTAATTCAGTTTATCATAGAGATTTAAACTGAGAATGATTTTTAAAAAGGAAAATAGAAAGACGTATCTATAATATGCATGGCTTATCATCGGCGTCTAACGTCTCAGATATTTCACTTGCTGGTGATATTCTTACCAACTTATAATAATGCATAATATAATAAGAAGACGCTTGTTCCTTTTTCAAACGCTTGTTTAGCATTATTTACGCTAAGGCGTTAGAGGCTCGTTGAATTCTTCGAAGTTTTATGTATTCTGAAACCCAATACAGCCATGGTCAACTTTGTGATTCATCATTTCCTCAGGGACCGATAAAATACAGCACCAGAGAAGTATTTGAGATCAAGTCATCAACAACGCTATCAACCTAAATTTGCTGATCTGATGTCTTAAATTACAACAAATTTTGAAAAAAGGCACAGCGATAGATTCGCAGGATCCTGTGTGAACGGGGCAATCACAACCTCGGTTCAAATCACATTAAAACTGATTTTTCATTTAAAAAGCTGATGAAAAACAATACTTGTAGATTGTTTAACTGGCTACCCAGTCTCCTAGGATTTGTTGCTTTATGAATATTGCGGAGATATTTATACATTTAATTTAAAATGGCTTCTATAACAAACAGCTGAGATATACCCATTTATATTTTGACATGACACCTGGGTGCACATTGTCACAATAACTATTACAATATATATTTTGCGTGAAATGCGTGACTTAGTGGCTAGTATGTTGCACTCATAGTCGTAAGATTGTGTTTTCGATTCCTGGAGCGGATGAATGCATTGTTTTGAGCAAAACTTCATTTCAAGATGCACCAATCCACTAAGCTTGCAAATATGAGCAATCCTCTGATGGCCCGGCGTTGCTCCCAGGGATGGGTGATCATATATATGTCACTGAATTCATGAAACCATCCATATGAGTCTATGACACGAGAAGAAGTGAACAAGGTTCAGCCAGCAACAAGGTTCGGAGACCTTTTGAGTCGGCTGGAAATGCCTTTAAGTGGCGTCTGTACAACCACGGTTGCTATTTCAGGATTCCGGCAATACGGTACGTCACGTCCCTAGCAAACGATGTATGGTAGCTTAAGGATAGTAGAACTCCATACGAAAATAAATGGAAGATCAAAGACATACAAAAACAGAGGTGGCCGGTGCAAGCTCTGCATAGGAGAGCGAACAAGAATACTAGAGACTAGAACCAGCCCAAGAACGTAGATTCAACTTTCGTCCCTTTTGCCACTGAAGTTCATAAAATTTGCCGAGTCAACTCGGTCGAGACTCAAATCGTATTGTAGCCTTCGTTTACATATTAACTGGCCGTCACGATGTTCCTCCACAAGTTGGAAGAAGGATATGCATCCGCCATTGAGATTGAGGAGAGAAACCATTGATCACTCTATGATCGGGTAGATTTTTACTGCTTGCATATATTT
>NC_068988.1:36052715-36057637 GCF_001194135.2 Octopus bimaculoides
TGTGTGTGTATGTGTGTGTGTGTGTGCGTGTGTGTGTCTGTGTGTCTGTGTATTATGTGTATATAAATATATATATATATATATATAAATATATATATAGAGAGAGAGATAGATAGATAGATAGATAGATAGATAGATAGATATATATAGGTATATACATATATACGTGCATATAGAAATATATATGTGTGAGTGTGCTTGTGTGTGCTTGTGTGTGCATGTGAATGTGTGTGTCTATGTGTGTTTGCATATGACTATGGGTGACTTAATGTATGCGCGAGTGTTTCGTATAGGATATTTCTCTATCTTTCTTTCTCCTTCCCTTAAAACCTTGTCTCATTCCTAACTTCAAATCATGTTCTGCCACTGCAACTAAAATATGATGCAACATTCGTAAGCACAACAATAAGCCGTAATATATCCTCCCATAATTATATTGGTAGTGACCTTAAAATAACGCCTGTATTATTGATTCGGTTAAAATATATCGGCGCCATTCTAAACACTGTTCTAAAATGACAGTAACTAAAGTATTTCAATTTATATAAACGCATATTGTAACAGGAATAATAGTGAAACCACTTAGTTTAAACGCCATTTGCTTTACATTAAAGTCTGTACGGATATTACTAAAGGTCATGTATTTTCTCTCAGCTGATATGTGACACACAAAGTGCGTTTGCAGGTAAAGATAGAGAAACGTTTATCTTCATCCTTGAGTACACTTTGTCAATTAGTATTATAAGTATTATAAGTATGTGTAATCCTATGTCTGTACAGATATAGATATGATGAACACATGTCCAGCTATCTGCCACAAACTATCCAAATAAATGTAACACATGATTGATATTGAACGTATCAATATAGTAATACATTAATTCGTTTCGTGTCTATCTTCTTAAGCAATATAATGAAAAGTGTATTTTACCAGCAGCACATCAAAGTTCACAGTATGTTTAGAAAGCATTATGAAGATTACACTCAAATACCAAAAAATGAAGGAACCTAAATATGCTTGTTTACACATATATAGACATTGGCAAGTACATGTCAATAGGTATGAAACTAAATTTCTCTCGTTTGATTTTTGATTTCTGTCTCCCTGTTTCTCTTTCTCTCTTTCTCTCTCTCTCTCTCTATCTCTCTCTCTCTCTCTCTCTCTCCCTCTCTCTCTCTCTCTACACACACACACATATATGTGTATCAACAAATAGATAAGTATGTATGCATATATACATGCAAACATAAATGTGCACATGTATATATATACGTGTTTGTTTGTGTCTGTATAAGTATGAACACATACAATTCATCCATAGATCTCATCAACTATTAAGTAAACAATACCCAACGGATTCAAAAAAGACATGTACATTTATTTTTCTGAAGGAACTAAAATCTTCGCTGAGGAGATTTCATGCAAAAATGCCTCGATGGAAAAATGAACACAAAACACAAAAAAAAAAATGTGGGTTCTACATTTACATATTAACGAAAATCTTTATATTTTTCATATTGAATCCACAATCGAGTGTTAAGGAATCAGTGGAGATGAGCTTGAGAAATCACATAATACGCGGAAAGTTGCGTTACATAGTGATCTGACAACGGAGTGTACTACGGGATGATTAAAAATTGATAGAAAAATCTGTTTCAGATAATTCATTCTAAATTTCGAAGGATTGCAGTTGATTAATTATTGCAGTGTTAAATGTGTTACCTAAATATAATCGTACTTTCTATTTATGTGGTAGGAAGTTAGTAGTGTCCGAACGAGCTAAGTTTATTCGTGTTCTAGTTTCGAATAAGATGCGGAAAATACGTACTTACACATATATACACGAGAATAAATACAAACATGAATATGAAAAACGAGAGAGAGAGAAGTTGGTACTACAGATGTTAAATGTTTAAAGTACATATTTTCAATACAGCCATACAGGTGGCTAGCTGGCAGAATCGTTACCGCGCCAGACAAAATGCTTATCGGCATTTCGTCCGTCTCTACGTTCTAAGTTCAAATTCAAGGACCACTTTCCCTTTCATCTTTTCGGGGTTGATAAAATACTGGGGTCGATATTATTAACTTAACCGACTCCCCCAAATTTCAGGCCTCGTGCCTATAATAGGAAGGATTATCAGTACAGTCACAAGGCGGGGAGTTGGCAGCATCATTAGCACGCCGGTCAAAATGTTTTGCGGCATTCCGTCCGTCTTTACGTTCTGAACATTATTTACATTACTCCATACTCTTTTACTTGTTTCAGTCATTTGAGTGTGGCCATGCTGGAGCACCGCCTTTAGTCGATCAAATCGACCCCAGGACTTATTCTTTGGATGCCTACTACTTATTATATCGGTCTCTTTTGCCGAACCGCTAATTTACAAGGACGCAAACACACCAGCATCGATTGTTAAGCGATGTTGGGGGGACAAATACAGTCACACAAACATATACACACACATACACACAGACATACACACACAGATACATATACATATATATATATATATATATATATATATATATATTACATATATATACGACAGGCTTCTTTCAGTTTCCGTCTACGAAATCCACTCACAAGGCTTCGGTCGGCCCGAGGCTATAGTAGAAGACACCTGCCTAAGGTGCCACGCAGTGGGAATGAACCCGGAACCATGTTGTTGGTAGACAAGCCACTTACCACACAACTACTCCTGCGCCTATGGATATTTGTCTTCATCTTGTTTGTTGTTAACACAACGTTTCGGTCGATATACCCTCCACCCTTCTTCATGTGTCTTGAGGAAATTTTGAACCTGGGTTCTCATTCCTAGGGCATTTTTCGATGCCATTATTATTATTATGATATATAATGTAAATAATGTACATGATTCCTCATCTCTTAAATATAGAACTGTATTTACGTTCTGAGTTTAAAATTTCGCCGAGGTTGACTTTGCCTTTCATCCTTTTGAAGTCGATAAATTAAGTACCGGTCAAACACTAGGCCTTGTGCCTTTAGTAATAAGGATTATCAATACAGCTACCGTCATCCACTTGGGAATGCCAATGTCAAGTATAGGATTGAGGTTATGATATGAGGTAACAACATTTAAACTGATGTGTAATCCATGAAAACCATATTAAAATATGAAATTTGTAAGAATGTGGACTAGTGTTGACGCAAGCGAGACTGTGTTGCAAGACGCTTGTTTCCTAACTACATGGTTCCACACTGAGTCCTACAAGGTACTACATTGGCCGTCTTCTACTATAGCCCCGCGCCAACCAAAGCCTTGTGAGTGAATTAGGCAGCCGGAAACTAAAAGAAGCCAGTCGCATATATATATGTCTATCTTCGAAAAATAAATATTTGATAAAATATTTCGGGAAATTTATGACCAATGAAGTGATCCGTATGATGAAAAGCAATGTCGAACTCAGAACGTAAAGATGGACGAAATGCCGCTAAGTTTTTCGCTAAATTACCACCATGGCCCCTAAATGGAACATTCTTCACTGAGATGTTATGGTGAGGATGACGCAAACATTGTTTTTCTCTGATTTGTTTTAAAGACGACTTGTCCACCAATTCACATGTTGCAAATGTTCAGACAATATGATACTTGATGTAATTGATAGCTTCCAACTTGCTTCTGGTCTGAAATTTAAATATTCATCTAGGGAAGTTTTCTGACCTAACAACTTAGATAATCTCTGATGATCGGGTTCTTTCAAAAACTAAAATTATATTTTTCAAACACAGACGTACTTTTAGTTGATATGTTGGGACCTTTCTATTCAAGCGGAGGCAGCATAGTTCATGTATATTCTTGATTTATATTCAAAATTATACCAGCAAGATATTTACAATGACTGTTGTACGACGTTCGTGAAGTGATGGCAAATTCCTTAAGAATCTGAGAATCCATGAAAATCCAGACATGTTCAGATTAATAAGAAATATTTTCTGAAACCTAACAAAACTAGTTATTAAAAAAAAACAGGGTTTATAAGTTCCGTTTATTCTATAATGTAGTACTATGCCAAAGTAATTTTCGTCAAGAATGGAATTCAGATTACAAGCAGTTATAATTTTATGAATATTGATTTCAGTTTTTTGGTACGAAACCAGCAATGTCGGGGAGGGGTTAATCTATTATATCGACCCCAGTAATAAACTTAAAATTATGTTATCGACCCTGAAAAGATGAAAGTTGCATTGGATCATCTGTAATATGTGAATGGATAATCGAATAAGTTGGAGTCAACAAGAAGTAGTACAGAAAAACGTTTACTTGTAATCACTACAATTGTTTCCACGCAACGTAGATCTTCAGGTTCGCAGGTATTTGGTTATGTAATCGCTTACTTCCAATATTAGATGTCCGTGTGTTTCCTCAAGAAATATATAAATATAGTTCTCGGGTTCGAGCACATCCTTTCTGTCTATCCTTGCTTGCGAGGTAGTAACAACCAATCAATGTATCAAAAAATGTGTTATGTTTGGAAGTCTGATTTATCCACAGACTTTCATCCAAGTCACTTCGGTGCTCATTCTTGTTGACTCTCGAACTTATTCGATTATAAGTGTATATATATATATATATATATATATATATATATATATATATGCATATTCATATATACATATATATATATATATATATAAATACATTCATACATACAGACATAATTACACATACACGGTCATTGTAATCAAATATTGTGTAATATAGATGATTGAAAGGCCACTAGAATTATGCAATAAACTTATCGATCTACATCTGTACATCGATAAATGCAATTAGGTATATTGCGGACCCTTGAGTCAATTATGAAATTCTCCAGCTGATTATCTTCTCTTTCTCCTGTTTATTATACCAAATTTTACATATATATATATAAATTATATATATATATATATATATAT
>NC_068988.1:36059706-36061806 GCF_001194135.2 Octopus bimaculoides
TATATATACATGTATATATATATATATAACTGAATAAACGAATAAACCTGGTGTTCAATACAATTGCAAGAATTGTATATATTTTGAGAAAGATTTTACTCACTTCTACATCACTTAATTTTTCCTGAGCACGTACGACAATTTCTTCTCATCAGGTGGTAGGAGCAAAATGTCCTCTAGATTTCAAAGAAATTCAAGATGCCTTCTACGAGTTTCCGTATCTATTTATCAACACAGGTCACATGATGTCACTGCTGTCAAACCAACACCAGCTAATTTCTTTATTTTTGCATGTTGTATATTGTAATACCTATCTGAAATTGGTAATCGTATTCCATAGGTTCATGCTGTTGAAACTGTTACTCTATATATTTGTTCCTCTGAAAATTATCTGGAAAATTCTGGAGTATATCACATACGAGACTTGAAAAAATGTATTAGTTTGCAGTAGTGTTATTTATTTCATTCCGTTCAGGGAGGGTGCACGATGCTTTTGACAGAATATTGATGCTCTTTTAGAAAATAATGTTTTGTCGCATTGGGAAGTATATCCTATTCATAGAATCTAAATCCTATTGTTTGCTTTTTTTGTATTTGAGAAGTTAGCTAATCTCCTTTTATTATCTGTCTGGTCCCATATTCACAAGGAGACGGGGTATATAATTAGATTTTTATGAATAGTTGCTTACTGAAATCTTTTGATAAAATCATCGGCAAAATTTGATGAGGAATATATATTTCTCGATAAGACAATATTGCTTACATTTTGAAATTGTGTATTGTAATTTAAACATACGACTAACAAAATTGAGTGGAATGACTCGTGATTAAACTGATCTCAGCAATTAGTTGGTACTTTATTTGATCCCCACCGAAATTCACAGTTAACTACGGCAATATTTGGAGCCAGGACACAAGGAACCGTTAAATGTATTGTGAATCATTTTATCCGGCGTTTTACAGTACGTTCCACGATCGGAAATAATAATGCTTTCAAATTTTGGCACAAGGTCAGCAATTTTCAGGGAGGGGTAAGTCGATTATGTTTACCCCTGAAATCACCTGGTGCTTATTTTATCGTCCCAGAAATGATGAAAGGTGAAATTTGAACTCACAATATAGCGACGAGGGAGCTGCCGCTATGAAAACGGTTCTGCAAGATCGACGCCTTATCATAGGAAATAATAATCGTTCCTGCTATAGGTACATAGCCTAAAATTTGGGCGAGGATGATAGTCGATCACATCGACCCCAGTACTCAGATGGAAATTTTTTTTTCGATCGCGAAAGGATAAAAGGTAAAGTTGACCTCGGCGAAATTTGAACTACGAACGTGAAAACGGACAAAATGCTACCTAGCATTTCGTTCAGTGTGCTAACGACTTCGCCAGCTCGTCACCTTATCATAAGAAATAATAATAACATTAAATTATGAAAAAATATGAGGTGAAATTTCCAGTGATTCTTCTATAACGGCAATATGATTAAATGACGCGAATAATTATGTTATTTGATAATATTTGCGTGACACCCTGTCGTACAGAAATAATCAAATAAAAATTAAATCGATTTCAACACCTAAATTGCAACAATCTGTTAAGGTTTAGGTTGTTAAGTAATTGTAAGTGTGAATAATGATTTCCAGAACATTGTATTCACATGTAGAATTAAGACTGTCAACAATGAACAACGTGTCAGTGCAGATGAATACATAAGGCCTGTCTTCAATACATTTTATATGGCAATGGGGCACTTATATGTCGACAGGTGAAATTTGTGCACATGCATCAATGCTACGTATGGAATACATGCATAAATCAATATATATGTCCGACTGTGTGAGTGTGCGTGCATGAGCGTGTCAGTGTGTGCGTGAGAGTGTTTGTATTTTCGTGCGTGTTCTTTTTGTATGAATATAGCAGAAAACAAATAACAAAACTATATTTTATTATATAACAGCGTACAAAGATACATGCCAAACATTTCCAACCACTTGCGTTAGTTTGACAAAACAGTCTCATACAATTATATAGCTATGTATGTATGTATGTTTGTACACACACACACACATACATATAAATACTATGTATACATTTATAT
>NC_068988.1:36061846-36069746 GCF_001194135.2 Octopus bimaculoides
ATATATGTATTAGAAAAAAATAATAAGGTACTCAAATATCTGGATGGTTGTACATTTACAATTTTTTATTAATATGTCACATGTTTTTATGAATTAGCACTTGCACCTATTCTAGTAGATTCTCCAGATTTAATTTGTCTTGAGAGAATTTGTCTCTTTTTATAGCATTATTGAATGTGTAGGGGTGGACAGAGACATATAGGATAGTAAAAGAGGGTGAGAAATAGGGGGAATTGAGAGAGAGTGTGTGTGTGTGTGTGTGTGTGTGTGTGTGTGTGTGTGTGTGTGTGTGTGTGTGTGTGTGTGTGTGTGTGTGTGTTTGTGTTTGTGCGTGTGTATGTATTAAAGGCTTCGTCAAATGCAACGTTATTTGAACACAGCGTAAAAGAATGAAATTAAATACATCAAATTGTTCAGTCTGGCTACATTACTGGTCTGTCATTTATCATTCTCATAATTCTTTCATATTCTCGGAATTATTCTCATTTCTTTTGTGAATTAATATTCGTACACATCTTAATATAGATACATACATTACGTACATACACACACACATACATACACACAAATACACACACACACACACAAACACACACACCACAGACAAACACACACCACAGACAAACACACACACACACACACACACACACATATGCACGCGTGTGTGTGCCTATGCATTTATACGCAAGGAGAAAGAGAGATTCATATGCTATATAGTCAATCAACGTCATTTTTACGTATGTATTCAACATTTCCATATACACAGAAATTGAACGAAGATTAAGTCAAACTTACATGAGTTTCATTCTAGCATGTTAGTTATAGGGAAATATATTAAAATTGACTGCAATCCCAAACCAAGGCCAACAACACGGAAGAGATTAGGAATTACTGAAGAATTATCAGAGAAATCATATTTGTTAGAATAACCTGGAAAAACGCCCAAACACGAATAAGTAAATCTTCTTAATTAGTAAATAGAAAATGACAAACATATTGTGTTGCCATCACAGCAAATTGGATTGTACGGTATGAAATGTGACAAGCATTGCTTTGAATTTGAATTCGTATTAGTTGACTTTGATGCACAAGAATGCGGAGTGAAAACGAATGCCGAAGACATTATTAATATTCTAGCATGCTTGAAGATTAGATGTAGGCAGGCAAAACACTTTGAAATAAACGACGTAATTGACGTCCTTGTTATATAATGATTTCCAGGAATCCGATTTGTATAGTGAATTTAATGCTATAGTAATGAACAGATTTCACATCATACACTGATTACAGAAAGGAAGTTCCTGACAAGAAATAACTTTAATCAAGACATCTTGCTATGTCGACATAATTGCATTTATTATTGATTTGTTTTCTTCTTATAAACATTGGACTGGAATGCAGTAATAGTAAAATATTCAGCGTAGAATACAGTGGCGGAATAAGTAATGTAAAAGGTAGTGTGTTTTGTTATATTGAGTTATCAGTTGGTTTATATCGACTTCGAACACTATGGAGAGTTATCTTTAATTTTCAGTTTCTGTATCTTTATAGAAAGTAAAACTGCTGCACTGAGGTCGATATAATAGACACTGCCGACTCCTACAAATTTACAAACATGCCTGCTTGTTTTTTTTTTTCTTTTGTTTCTATTTTGCGTTCCCCATTTGAAAAGTGTTTGCTTTTGAGACAATTCGTCATGCATATGTACAAACAAAATTATAGGATGTGTTTGGGTGTGTGTGTATTTGTACATGTGTGCATGTGTGTACCATGCTAGCAGATACTAGAGATGGATAATTGTGATATGACAACAGAAATTAGAAAAAACAAATTGTTATATTCAGTAGTAAACTTAGAAGCATGTGGACACCCAGCTCTGTGTCTTCTATGCGTATATACCAAAAAGATCGTGCCCGCTAAAGCGTACTTGTTAGTTCAAAGTGTCAATGACGGAAATAAACTATTGTATGCCATAATGATTTGTGTTTAATTTCTCCACTTACACATTCACATCTTGAATACCATTAAGATTATCGTTATGTTTCCTCCATTCGTGGTCGATAAATTGTTCCGACCAACACATAAAGGTGTTATAATGTTTTGTTTTCTTCCTACTACGAATATGTTAGAAGTGTGTATTGTGCTTAACATAGAAAGATAGGTCATATGCTTCCTGTTAGAGCAAAATTTATAACTATAAAACGTCAGCAATGTATATAATATATATATCTTTTACTTCCATTAACCGGAACTGAAATTCATGAACATCAGAATTCTTATTTCTACTTTTGAAGAGACTATGGTTAAATGTATGCAGTAAATTGTATATACTAAATTGTATAGAGTAAATTGTATACAGTAAATTGTATACCGTGAAGGGGAATCTGCGATTTATATGAAAAAGGACAATGTCATATAGTTTAGTGAATTCTTCATAACAAAATAGTCAAAATAATTCACTCGTCCGTATTTTAATGACAAAGTAAGTTTTGTATTTAGATTTACATCATAAAAATACCACACGCCCGTTATCCTATACTCTACCTTTGTCCTAATGAGTAACCTTGGAATAACTAAGAAATAACAATATTTACATGCGTAACTTGTCTTCATGTAAAAGAACAGTTAAAAGTTTCGTTGTCCGTTTGATGTATTTTACTTTTTCATTACGTGTAACAGTAGAAAATACAAATTGATCTGATATATTAGTCGGCAGTTCTAATACGAGGAGTGTAATCTCCAGTCTTCTATTTGCATTACTATCTTTCATTTTTTGTCGATACTTTCTAGTATCTCAGTGACCAGTTCTAAGCATAGCTGTTTTCGCGTGAGTTGTAATACTAATGAATGTTGGTATGAGTGTAAACTTGGCGTAAGTTACAAAAGTCGCGAAATAAATGTGAGTGTCTAAGCAGTTGGGCTTAATGACAATGAAAACACTGAAATGCATGTTTTGAAAAGCAGGTCTTGAAATATGTTAAATTATTTAACCATTCAATGTTTATATAGTGCTGCTGTTATGCTGTGTGTGATCACATGACTATCTATTCTAAAATATGGATCAAAACGACTGCTATTGTGCTTTTTCTTGTGGATTATGAGACTCTCAGTTGTAGAATACACATCACTGCCTATTCTTCTGCAGCGATTTACCTTTATTCAGCAACATACAAAGGTATATGATTCCATATAGCATAATTAATTTTATAAAGAAGAATTAAGGAGAATTCGCAAAAAAAAAAGGACGAAGACAGGTCGTGTAGACAACAAACAGATGTTTTAGTTTAACGCTCGGGAAAATGAGAGAAAATAAAGAATGTGTAGTGGCTATCAATCTTGCAATTGCGGCTGAACCAGCCGAAATTGCAATGATAATCTGAAACTCGACTGAGAAAAGAAAACTTCGAATGACCCGTCCGTGTTTTTTCTTGTCCCTTTTTTGTATCGTCTGTTTGAATGTTTTGCGTTTTTGTGCCATTTTTTGTATTCATTTTTATATACATATGGCGGCGTACGTACGCTTTGGTCCCTAACATGTAAGTACATATGTGTGTGTATGTGTGTGCGTGTGTGTGTGTGTGTGTATGTGTGTGTGTGTGTATAAAAGCACGTGTGCGTGTTCTTGTATCTGTTTATGCGTACTACAACTACTTGACAAACGCTGTTGGTGTGTTTACGCCACAGTAATTTAGCTGTTCGGCTGATAGAATGACTCAAAGGATTAACTATTGTCATCACCAATCAAAATATGCGTCTAGAGATGGATAAGATGTCATCGAAACTCTTTACGCAAAGTGACAACATCATTAAGTCACTCAGAGAAGATGCGAGTATATTTGAGAATAAAGGAGTAAAAATTGCCGACTGTGAAGGGAATTTGTTACAAAAATTTTAAGACATACATTCGTAGATATGACCAATCGAGTTGTATGTCATAAATCCTTATATACTGGTATATTTGGATTAACGAAGCTGACTTCAGGCTTCTTTATTTAATTTACTTTCAACTCCAGATATTTTAAAGAATCTACAAGCAAAAGTATAAAGGGGAATGATTCTGATGAGCGTTATACTTAATGGAGTGTTACAAATATTAGATAGATTACACATCACATAACGAAGAAGATTCTGATTCAGAATGAATAAATCACATCACAGCAATGAACCTCGAGAGCATTTCATTATTTATTGCAGGGAACCTATCAAACCGTTTCATTGATAATTATCTCTTAATTCCCTATATATCCTCTGAATGTAATATATTATAATCGTTATTCAGTTCTTCGATTCACCTCAAGCAACACATACTTTACGGATTGTACTGGGCAATTATCAATGTAATAAACTATTATTTAGCATTATGCAACTTTATGTGATCAATTTGAAAGCTTATAAGACATAGTTTTGCAAGCTATGGAACACGAGATACGTACTCGAATAATATTAAATTATATTTAAAAGTGTATATATGCCTATGTGTGCGTGTATATGTGTTTGCGTGTGTCTTATATGTGTGTGTGTGGGAGCGTGTGTCTTATGTGTCTGCGCGTGTGTCTTATATGTGTGGTGTCAGAGAGTACATATGTATGTCTACATATATTTACACACATAAAACCATGTGGTAAAAGCTTGATTTTCAACCACATGGTTCCAGGTTCTGTCCTAGTGCATGGAATTGTGGGCAGATGCTTTCTACTATATCCTCGAATCGACCAAATCCCGTCGTGTACATATTTAAGAGTGTGTGTATCTGTATGTATATGTGTATGTGCGCATGTGTGTATGCATGTGCGTGTGTGTGTGTATGCATGTGTGTGTCTTGTGTCTGTCCACCACGACCGCCGCTTACCAAATGGTGTTGGTGTGTTTACGTCACCGTAACTTGGGGATCGGTTAAAGAGACTGATAGAAAGAGTATATATATGTGAAAAAGAGTTTGGTGTCGTTTCATTTGACTAAAATTTTATCCTAGCATGGGCACAATCAAATGACTGAAATAAGCAAAAAAAAAAAAATTATGAAAGGAAAGATATATATATACATACATACATACATATATATATATATATGAAAATACACACATGTTCTTTTATTCTTTTATTCTTTCATTTGTTTTAGTCATTTGACCGCAGCTATGCTGGAGTACTACCTTAAAGGGTTTTGGTCGAAGAAATTGTCTCCTAGACTTGTTCTTTGTAAGCCTTGTACTGATTCTACTGGTCACCTTTGTTGAACCACTAATTTACGGGGACGTAAACACACCAACATTAATTATCAAGAAATGGTAAAGTGGCAAACACTGACACAAACACACACATATAAATCTATACATATATATATATATTTGACGATAAGCAACAAAAATTCAATAGGTTACAGCAGTACGTACGTTTCGTACAAGCTCCATTTATTCATGTAGTGAGAACACCACAGAATGTACAATGAAAATGTACTCCTCAGCTGCATAATGGAATTTCATTTTAGAAAGACATTTTGAAGATGTTTGCAAAAAACAAGAGTAAGAGAAGAAAACATACCGCCTCGATTATGCTGCTGTTCAACAGCACATGGTTCCGGGTTCAGTCCTAGTGCATGGAACTGTGGGAAGATGCTTTCTACTATATCCTCGGATCGACCAAATCCCGTCGTGTACTTATTTAAGAGTGTGTGTATCTGTATGTATGTGTGTATGTGCGTGTGTGTGCGTATGTATGCATGTGTGTGTCTTGTGTCTGTCCACTACGACCACCGCTTACCTTTTAAGTACCACATTTAATCTTTTGATCAAATCTATATTATTATTCATATATATATATATGCGATAGGCATCTTTCAGTTTCCGTCTACTATCTCCACTCACAAGGTTTTGGTCGGCCCAAGGCAATAATAGCAAACATTTTACCAAGTTGCTACGCAGTGGGACTCAGATCAGAAACATGTGGTTAGGATGCGACCTTCTTACCACAAAATATATATACATATAAATTATAGATTTTATTACAATACAATAGTGTTATTTTCAAACGAAATAAAGCACAGTAAATGTAGAATAATAAATAGAAAATAGTGGCACAACAAGGCACCAATCTTTGATGGAAATAATAGTTGATAACCGTACGAGGCTATGTAAAACTTCGCTGAATATATAGAGGCAACTATGTGTGCGGACCGCGAACATTAAAAAAAAATTAATATTTCCTCTAGGTAGAACGCCGAAGAAATGGACATCCTAGAATGTATAACCTACTACTCGAGTTTCTGACTTCCCAGAATACGTTTGTTATCGTAAATCTGGTTAGTTTTCTTCAGTTAAGTTCACCTAATACGAAATTTAAAATATCTGCTACATCAACGCTTGTATATCCGGCGGATACCCCCAGGCATAAAGAGAAGTGAGATCAACGAAAAAGGTTCATATAAAACTATAGATACACTCACACACAGACACACACACATGCATACACACACATATATATGCATATATGCATATCAGGCATTGGATGAGTTTTGGCACTAACTTTCCGCGATTACTTTTTTAAATATTTTCGTTCCTAGGATCTAATATATTCTCGCTTGTTGTCTGTTTAGCCTCACTTACATTTAATGTAATGAGGTATATTTATTCTTCTATCCTAAGCATTATTCAGGCTTATTATTGAAATGCTTTTAGACATATATCATTTTAAAATGATGTTATATAATTTAGAGATTATTAATGGCAAAAACTTGTTCACTGTCTATTTCACCCAGAAAGACCTAAAAATCTATACATACAAATTTCATATTGACGGTTGTTATTTTCTCCTAGTAATCTCATGAGATTTGGCGACAACCATTCTCTCCTTCCTAGAGAATGCTTAGGATACTTTCTAAGAAAACGGTGATTGTGGTAAAAAAAACGTGATAGAAATTCATAAAAGCATTTTCCTTGCCGCTGTTCTAACTGGTTTTCTTTCCTGTATTGGTTTTGTCAGACATCAAAGAAATTGTATAAGATGTGAACAAACCTCTTCAAGAATTGTCTTTCGTGAAGCTAAGTCGTTATACCAATATTAAACACACATACACATACACCTGCATAAGTGCCAGTATATACACACAGATATATACTCATTCACACAATTCGCACATTACATCCCTTGTGCTTCTTTGCTTTTTCACTTAAGGCACGTAGCTCTTATTTCTAGCAACGTAGATGATACCCTGCACTGTCAGTCACAATTAGTGCCTGAACTTTTCGTTTTTTGTTTTATATTGCTTATACCTGCCTTCGTTATTATATGTGTATATATATATGTATATATATATATATATATATATATATATATATATATATATATAAGTATTGATATCCAGATGGCCGAAAGTGGCAGATAACACTATATAAGTGCAATGGAAGGACCGTAGTTAAACTCTCGTTTCGATAATGATACGAATGAGGAGTCCGATGCGGGTCTTGTATGAGTATATATATGTTAAATAAAATGAGACAACAAACCTAAGACTCTGGATCTTCAGGACATTTATACAGCTATTTCTGGGATATAATGCAAACGAAAGACGGGAGATGGAATGCACGAGAATTTATTATTAATCGCGACTATTGTTTAGGGACATCTAGCATCGATCCCTTACGGGCGAGACACTCTGATACTGGACCATTCATGAGTATCCAGTGGTGCTAATGTATCTCATCGGATAAATAGACATAACTCGTAAAAATAACAATTCCGGTATGTAACTTTCCGTTTTGTAGAAAGAAAAGCAGCCAGATGGAGGAAATAACCATATGTATATATGTACACACGCGCACACACACGCACATGTATTATGTATGTATGTATGTATGTATGTATGTATATATATATATACATATAAATATATATATATATATATATAT
>NC_068988.1:36071619-36072999 GCF_001194135.2 Octopus bimaculoides
TATATATATATATATATATATATATATATATATATGTGTGTGTGTGTGTGTGTGTGTGTCTGTGTGTGTGTGTGTGTGTATCTGTGTGTCTGTGTGCGTGTGTTTATTTGTGCATGCACGTGCATGTATAGGCATGTCTTTGTATTTGTGTTTGTCCTCCTCACCGCTTGACAACTGGTGTTGGTGTGTTTACATAATTTAGGGACTCGGTAAAAGAAGCCAATAAAATAGGTAACGACTGAAACATATGAAGATAAAATAATAAGAGATCAAACGCTTTTGTGTCGTTCTGCTTTTGACTGCCATTATTGACAACATTTTAAGAATTCTTATCCGCTTTTTATTTTAAGCTATGTCGATACTCCTTTGCCTTGTTTGTTATTTGATAACACTCTTCAGAATGCAGTCTATACAGTTTTATTCCAGATAATGATATTTTATTGTTTCTTCTTCAGAATAATTTCTGATTCTGAATTATTTTCCGGGTATCAGATTATTTTATGTTTAGTCATTGTATAAAGAACTTAAATACACAATCGGCTTATTTTTTTTATTTCGTTTTACTTTCAGTTTGAATCCATCTAAGGGCAGCTCTGTTGAGATATCTAGGAACATTCGATTTTGTAGACCTTTCAACTAACTACGAATAGGTGGGGGTTAAAATTTACACTTCAATGTATACACATGAATACAAAAGAATTTTTATCTTCAGGTGAACTTATTCTAATTGTTGAATTAATCTAAACAACGCAGTTGTACCATTATTTCATACCAGTTTTTAAAAGAAAGTGAGAGAAAATAGTGACATACGTAACCGTTTTATTTAAGACTACTTCTTTGTTTTCGAAACAATGAATCGTTGACAAAATTCGGTTCCATGTCGGGCTTCATATGTAATCTATTTTGAAAATCATAGTATTTCTGAGAATTTTCTTCACGTAACATAATGGTCACAAATCAAGAAATGACATTTTATTGTTTCGACTATTAAAGTTTACATCGAAAATCTATAAATATGAACCATTATAATATTCTTCTATGTAAAATTGTAACATCAGAAAACATATTTTGTTATATTAAGTAAAACTCTGATAACAAAACTTTTTATGGAAATACCGAACAACACATGTGCGATTTCAGTATCTGTTATCTAATCGGCCGTTTGTAAATACGGACAGTATTTCACTCTTTTGTGCCTTAGTATTGGAGCATTACAAAGAATAACGAAATATATATATATTGGGCTTCATGATATACGTTCTTAATTGTTTGTCGGTGCACTGTAAAAGTACTATATCTAAATGAGTCTTGATATTACTGCTGCTTAGACCTGGTTTGCTCAAGATTAAGGTAAACATTTACTTGAAGATATGTATTATA
>NC_068988.1:36073110-36074275 GCF_001194135.2 Octopus bimaculoides
ATATGCACATGTTTACATTATGCAATGTACTATTTTTTATTTAAAACGGTTGAATATCATTTGAGGGACATTAGTCTGCAATATATTACAGTGTGAAAGATGAGAAAGTCGATCTTTCATTAGCCGCTCTGTGTATTAATTGTGCGTGCTATAAGTAATCGTCTTGCTCTTATCGTAGCTATTACATGTGTAGGTTAGCTGCATTTGTTAACTTGGCAATACACCGGTCTACTGATAAAAAATATAATACGATAAGACATAACACTTAAAAATTGTTGGAGTGGTAAAATCTGCACATTTCCCGGCAGGATCAATGTTATTCATGGTTCTTAGAAGGTAGGATACTACCAGAAGATGCTATAAGTCTAGTGCGCTACAGTCGACTCTTGATGAAAGATGAAGGCTCAGTTTAAGTCTAATGTGAAATGCGAATACGCGAATCGAAAGAAGAGTTGAAAATCTGACCAAGATATTCTCATGGAGAGTGACCAAATGAGATTTATTTTTCAGCATAGTCCCCCTTGAGGTTCACATACTTCTTCTGTCAGAATAGATGATAGTCAATTAGGACCAAATCAAGAGAATAGCTTGGGTGATCAATCATTTCAAAGCTAGAATTTCATACAGCAGACCTGGAAACCAAGGACTTGTGTGTTGCAGCATTGGCACATTTGTTGCTGATTTCATATATCCAGTCACATAGGGATCATCACGATACGAGCTGCTCACCTTGTTTCGGATAACGTTGTTATCCTCTTTGCTTTGGTAATTACCAGTGTACTATAAAATGTCCATCGACATGACAAATCGACAAAGTATATAGTAGATTTTTATATGATATAAATACTAATATTCTATTAATCTATTTAATTTCTTAACTATCCTGAATGTTTATTCATCTTCACAGCATTATATTGTAATAATTCTGGATTAAATATAACACTATTGGTGTTCTATATTTTAGAGAGGAGGAATTCTGTACATTATTTAGGTTATTTACATTGGACCGATATGTGTCCTCATCTTGTAACTGTTAAGAGCGCGGGCAACTAACCCCAAGATTCCGAGTTCAATTCCAGGCAGTGCCTTTAATAAATGATAATAATAATAATAATAATAATAATAATAATAATAATAATAATAATAATAATAATAATAATAATAA
>NC_068988.1:36074559-36075887 GCF_001194135.2 Octopus bimaculoides
CTATGAATTTGCGTGTGTAAATTGGGAATGCATGCAACAAGTTTCTCTGCCCTAGGTTTACGGAAAACACTCGGCGAGAAATGGGAGAAAATTTGAAGAAAGAAGAAAAAAACAACATAATAATAATAATAATAATAATAATAATAATAATAATAATAATAATAATAATAATAATAATAATAATAACAACAACAACAACAACAACAACAGTAAAAAAATACCATAGGAATGGAAACCCAGGGTTGGGTTCAAAATTCTACCAGGACACCTGATGAAGGCTGGAGATTAAATCAGCCGAAACGTTGTGGCAACAACAATCAAAATGTGGACATATATCTGTCCAACGTAAATAATGTAAATAATAACACTGTTGGTGTACGGGTCTGTAATAGATATAGTTCAACTGTAGGTTAGTCATGTAAAGAAATGAATTATTTTGGTAGTTAATACATAAGATAAGCTTGACTGATTAAATATTTATTTTTTGTTAATTTGTGGCATCGTATCTGTGAGAGTTCCCCAGTTCCATTATGTTTAGGGACGAGAAACAATATATAAATCCGGGAGAGTATTTAGATTTTATGGAGAATTTCGATGTTACAGAAAAGAGAGAAAATATAAATAGTATTTACTTTTTACTATACTACTTAAGTAATGCAAAACAGTACATTCTGTTTCAGAAATTGAAATGTTATCCTTTTTTAAAGAAAAATGTAAGTAGATTATATTTTTTTCCTTTTATCGTTACGTTTCTCACATTTTATTGTATCAGATTTCTGTTCCAATGATATAATAATTATCTTTCTCTTGGACAAGCCTTTGACATTAAAATATTTTCTTTTCAGTATATTTACTGCAGACCACTTAAGTAAATAACAATATGTCTTCTATTAGAAAAAGCACAAAAATACTTATAAAGTTTGGCTTTATTAACATTTAAGACGATACATATGTCACACTGTACCAATGAATAACACAGTATTTAATTATAAACACTAACATGTTTTATCATACAAATATTGTGAATATATGATCAGTTTATAGTAATTGCAATAGGATGATCATGCTGATGGATTCGCGAATGTGTATTTCATCTTTTATCTTTCGTTTCAGTGATTACACTGCTGCTACCCTTGGAGATCACCTTGAAGCTTGCACCTACCTTTCAGAACTGATCTTTCAAATATTTCATGAGACCTTACTATGCCAAACATTTAGCATATTTTACAAAAAATCAACACGTCGCACGAAAACACGCACATACACGCACAAGCACACACACACACACACACGCACGCACACACACACACACACACACACACACACAC
>NC_068988.1:36076184-36077441 GCF_001194135.2 Octopus bimaculoides
TATATATATATATATATATATAATCTTTTACATGAATCAGTCATTTGATTGCAGCCATGAAAGATTTTGAAAGGTTTTAGCTTAGTGGAATAAGTCAACTCCAGGACGTTTTTAATCTACCACTGATACTATCGTCTTTTCTTACCGAACTGCTAAGTTACGGGGACATAAGCATATAAAAACTGGGTGTCAAGCGATGGTGGGTGATACAGACAGACACAAAAGCACAGACAGACACAAAAGCACAGACAGACATATGTTTATATACGACAGGATATCAGTTTCCGTCTAGCAAATCCACGCACAGAAGTTATAGCAGACGACACTTGACAAAGATGCCTCACAATGGGACTGATTTCGGAACCGTGTGGTTGCGAAGCAAGCTCCTTACCAACGAACAAACCTATATATATATATAACTAATTGAGAGATGAACCACCACTCTACAACTCAGTCAACTCAGAACCCGTCCAATTCCATGATGTGAGGCATATACCATATTAATATTTATCTAAGATTTTAATCTAAAAGTTTAAAATTTTAAATTTAAACAATATATCATATAAATATATCATATAAAGAAACATTCATCATGAAAATATTAATTAAAAAAAGTTTTTAATCAAAATTATAAATTGGACGATAAAAATCAGTACAATGATATAAGGTATGAAAGTATAAATGTATAAATATCAGTGCTAGTACATAGACTACGCGTGTTTCATGGCTGAAATAGGACTATATAAAATCATAAACAAATTCTATCCATGTTCATTAGAACGAGGAAATGATTTTACTCCCAAAATCAGTCACTCTTCAGGTCAAATCCCTATGAATATACCTAAAATCATTCAAGGAATAACATAAACATGAGAAATAAAAATATATATAAAAAGAGACAAAATCTGTAAATTAATCTCTACATTAACGGTATTAATATAATTATTAAGAGTTACAATCTAAAAATATTGACAAAGAGTATTATAATGAATAAGGTTAAAACATTATGGAAGAAGTAAATAATAGCAAGAAAAAATGTGTTAGTGTATAAAGTTAATAAAAATATTGACATCCGTCTTTTATTAACTTTATACACTAACACATTTGGTCGCATAAACAAAGAGGTGTGGGTTAGTGTCCCACTCGTACAGGAAGACCTACTTTTCTTCTGTCGAGGGCTTATATCCCCTAATTTTAGACTATTTTCTCTATCATTGGGCGGCGATCCCAATAAGCCTTAAGCTTATAAAATACTAT
>NC_068988.1:36078638-36085308 GCF_001194135.2 Octopus bimaculoides
TATATATATATATATATATATATATATATATGTGTATATATGAGTGTGTGTATGTATGTATGTATGTATGTATATTTATGTGTTTTACATACATAAATGGGTATTATATATATGTGTGTATGTGTGTATGTGTCTTCTCTCATACTTGTTTCAGGCACAGGGGTGCTACCAAATTGGGGCACCGCCCTTTAGATATTTAGTCAAAATATTGGAATTTTTAGTTACATTTTCTTTTAAACCTGATAGTTATTTTATCCGCAACATTTGCCGAACTGCTAATTTACTGTGACGTAAACCAAAATCGGTTCACAAGCGGTGTAGGAGAAGATCACAAACTCAGACACACATACACATACATGCACATTGATACGTGAATGAATGTACGGTTTCTATCTGCCCACCTCTATTAGTTCTTCTCACATGGATTTGGTCGGCCTGGGGCCATAGTAGGAGACACCAGTTCATGGTGCCCTGCAGTGGGACTGAAGCAAGAAGTATGTGGTTGAAAAGCAAACTTCTTACATAAATTAATTCATTGACATATATATATATATATATATATATATATATATATATATATATATATATATATATATATATATATATATATATATATATACATGTACATACATACATACATACATACATACAGACAGACAGACAGACAGACATACAGACAGGCAGACAGACAGACAGACAGACAGACAGACTGACAGACAGACAGACAGACAGACAGACAGGTAGAGAGGCCAACAGAGAGACAAGCTGACATCCTGACACACAATCAAACGGACAAACAGACAGACTGATATAAATATTAAGTGGATGCAATTCTCAATTTTGGAACCTCAAATAAATTTAGGAACACGGTCAGAATGTGACGTTAGCTAATCCCTTTATCGGTTGGATTAATTATTTTGAAGTACTATAACAGATAAATCTCATAATTCTCGTTTCCTTTCCAGTCTCCATTTTCCATCATTTCTAAGATTAAAATATATACATTGAAAATTTTTTCCCTCGTTAATTTCATTAATTTTTTTTTTTTGTGTCGATTCAAGTTCTTTGTTCAAGTTAGTATACCAAAATTATATTCACGTAGTATTTATGAAATATCAACACATTTTCATAAGTAGTGAAATCATGTTTTAGCCGGTTGCTTTGATACTGTTTTAACATGTGAGCATGTCTGTCAATTCAATTAATTATGTGCATCTTTTGTTTACTTAATTCGTTGGCTCTTTTCATTCTCTTACTTTTCAATGAAGAACTTGTTTTGAACATTAGCATATAGGGACGAATGTCACTACTTCTCGTTGATTAGTCTGTTTCGGTGTTGCCTCGAGATACTTTATCCAACTTTCAGTGAACAACGTAACGGGGTGTGAATATCCAGAGTAAACCGTTTTTGTTTTCATCAGTAGTACACTGTCTGGCGCAGAGTAACTCTACAAAGTAACAGCACTATAATTTACCTATTTTTCCAAAAAACTCACTGAGCCACGTCACACCCACATACCCCCATGCTTCCTCGTGCTTTTAATATCATGATTGTTTTATAGATATTATCATAGCCGTCGATATTGTTATTATCATTATTGCTTAGGCAGTGGGCTGGCACAATCGTTAGCATACCGTGAAAAATGCTTTGCGTGGTCTTTCTAGTCTACGTCCCGCCGAAATCGATTTTGCTGTTCATTATTTCGGAGTCGATAAAATAAATACCAGTCGAACAGTGTGTCGATGTAATCGACCGCTCCGCTGCTCGGAACTTGCTGGCCTAGGCTAAAATTCGACACCAAAGAAGTCTACGCACCATAGGGTTATGATGCTTCCACGTACTCCTGCTGTTGATCAGAGATGCAGATATTGCTAGCCACTAAGGGACATACTCAATTAGCTAAGGTCAAGCAACTGACAAGCAAGCCTGCAGCATTGAGTAGAATATTTGCTGTAGCCCATCTTTGGCATAAAGATAAACATAGACATGATAAGAATTCCAATCACTTAAGAACAGCAGCCCAGAGAATCATGCCCGGCACTACATCAAGGCATTTATTATTATGACCTAGTGATTAGGGCGTTGTACTCAAGAGAGTTCTTGAGTAAAACGGTGTTCTTGAACAAAACACTTCATCTCAGCTTTCTCTGCAATTACTTCGACACATAGTGTACACCATGCACCCATTCAGGCAATGCCTACTGGATGCGGTGTGTGAGCTAATGTACAGCACATATTGTTGATTACAATGAATGAATCATTTGTGCAGGTCGTTTAGTAACTAGCTGGACGCTCATTCGTCGTCTTCGACGGCAAAGATGATCATTATCATTATTATCGCTGTTATCATTATTATCATTATTATTGTTTGATGAGAACTCTTAACCAATTATTTCCTCTTAACCAATTATTTTGCCATCTTTCTTCTTTCACTGTTGATGCACTCCCGTACGCTAATCAGCCCACGTCCACCTTTACCCTCTTCATGTAGAGCCTATTATTATTATTATTATTATTATTAGTAGTAGTAGTAGTAGTAGTAGTAGTAGTAGTAGTAGTAGTAGTAGTACTACTACTACTACTACTACTACTACTACTATTATTATTATTATTGTTGTTGTTGTTGTTGTTGTTACAGCTTTTCTTGTTATTTGTTTATGCATACACCACGTATAGTTCTAGTACAGATATCGCATATTCCTCCATCTATAATCATTTCAGTGTTATGCGTTTCTAAAGGGAATAATATTGAAACAATTGTAAAGAAAAATTGACTTATATTACTTTCAATGTTATTCTAGTTCCTTGTCGTGTGTGTGTGTGTGTGTGTGTGTGTGTGTGTGTGTGTATGTGTGTGTGTGTGTGTGTGTGTATATGCATTTATGCATACACACACACACACACACAAACACACACACACACACACACACATATACATATATATATATATATATATGTGTGTGTGTGTGTGTGTGTGTGTGTGTGTATTTATATATATAGGTATGTATATATGCATGCATATACGTGTATATGTACGCGTAGAAAATGCTGAAAATGTTGCTATTTTACTCTTGCATCGATTTATACGTTGTGAATGTCTTTAGGGGTAAAATCTCTGCAAAAACATGTTTTTGCTGATAGTAAATTATTTCATTCGATACAGATTTGCACGGGTTGCTAAATTGAAGAGTCGATCGTATACCCAACAGCCAGAATATTGGCAGGGGTTCTTATTTTTAGCTCACCATCGATGCTATAATTGTGTACAAACCTTGAAATTGAGGAAATCGTATATCTCTCTGAAAATCTGAAACCTACCCTTGTATAATCGATAAAACTTCCTTCCAGTGAAACTAACGACTCTGTGATGTAAAAATGGTGTAAACCCATTTCTACATTGTTTTATGTATGTAATCAATTCTTACACTTTGGAGCACCAAACAACTTGCCAAGTCTATTTACTTCAATGCCAAACTACTGTTCAGTACACACCTTGACACGTATAGTTATTCGATGTAGTTATTAGCTGAAACGCATTTGCTTTATTTCCAGAAGCGCGGTAATTATTGAGAAGTTGCCATGTCCGAGTGGACAGATATCTAAACGCTTTTATATTCCAGCTATGACATCATAATAAGGAAAACAAAATCGGGATGAATACATCCCATTTGTTTTACTCCAGAATGACCATGCTCGAATTTATGTAAGCTGTACTATAACAAAATACTACGGTGGACATAATTTCCTAGTAGTTTCGGTTCAGAAGTAGCAAAGAAGAATTATATCAGTTGCATTACAGTATGTGCAAAAGAAATAGTTCAGTATTGATGCCTAAGTTTGCTTGCTCATAAAAAGAAAATTGTAATGTGTAAAAGAACTCCTTCTGAAATGTCCCACCTTAAAACACATTCAATGACGTTGTGATGCAAATCAGTACTTCCATATAATACAAATAGAAAATATCAATTTATCACGACAATCTCCTCTCTACTGCTTCATTCCCTTCTCTTTCAGTTTGCTACTTCATACTTTGTATAAAGTAATATTTCTTCATATCTTTCTCTGCCAGTTCTTCTAGTTTTGAGTATAATACGGTATTCATATCATGTATATTATTTAATTCTTTCAATAATCTAATTTCGAAATGATGTCATTATACGTATTTTTTTAATATACTAAGGGATTAAATCATCCATTACGTCACGCGAAGCATGAGAGTATATATTTTTCCAAGTGAATCACTGTCATGGTAGGCAATTTGTTTCTAGTTCAATGAGCAAAAGCACTTAAAGCACAAGTTTTCAAACATGTATACCAAGATACCAAATACTACTACACACCAATACAAATACATACAATTACAACGTGCGTCCGTTGTTTGAGGTCACATCTTTCAAGAGCTCTAACTTTCTTCTAGCTTATTTTTTAGCTTACTTTTAAGACAAATAAAGTCAGACGTCAGGCTGACTCAGCAAATAAAAAGACCGCTGCAATCATTGACTTAACAGCGAAGCGTAGTAAAGCAGACAGCTCGCTACGTGAAAGTTGCCAGATGCTTCGTTGTCAAAGCTCGAATGTAGCAGGAAGCCGCTGACGCGGATCCAGTATCAACAGCTAAACGCAAACACATTCATCAGGTCCTTATACAATTAGAACACATAACCCATTACATAAAATCCTGAAATAACTGATAAACATTCTGGAAATTTGGAAAGAGACATTGTAAAAGACGACAAACTATCAAAATATACAATCGGAAGAGGTTATTTGGCACAAGTCGTATATGACGCGGAAGGGTTAGTTTCTGTCGGATGTGAGAAGTGAAATGGGACGGAGGTTGTTTTGTTTCAGAAAAAAAGGGGTGGGGGGACCCTTTTGTTTCTGTTTATATTTGAGAAAACTCACTGTCATCCCTGAATGTTCTTTCTTTGGTTATTTCATGTTACTGCGAACGTGGCTTTGTACCAGTGTGGCCAATTTTCTCCTGCTTCTAAATGATGAGCCAACAAAGTTTTGGTAAAATAATTCAAATATATCGAGTTGTTTTCCTTACGTATACCTGAGACATATAATGATGTGTAGATAATTGTGTATCTATGGGTGAAAGTGTTTCAGTATATCCAACATTGTTTTTCCTCATTCGGTGTGTCAGTTATAATGACACGTTGAATGTATTTTGTAAGCAAACTTTACTACAAGAAAGTTGTATGTCCGGAAGTCAAATATCAGTAAAACCCTGTTCAAATAGTTTTGGCATTTAAGTTTATCTTATTTTGTATTTTTCTTATTGTGTAGTCTACTTGCCATATATTTATATATACTCGCGGTACAACTGCACGCTGTTACGTACGAATAGAAAATAAATGGCTCAAACAATTTTAAATCATTGTTCGTTTTTGTTATCACAGTGGTGATTGTGACCCCGCTTGCCTAAATTTCTACACGAACCAGCAACATTCGGTGTTAATGAATTTTAAGAAAAAATATTTAGAAATTAAACAAATAACGAAAGCATGACAT
The DNA here is from genome assembly GCF_001194135.2 of Octopus bimaculoides. Taxonomy (NCBI): domain Eukaryota; kingdom Metazoa; phylum Mollusca; class Cephalopoda; order Octopoda; family Octopodidae; genus Octopus; species Octopus bimaculoides. The sequence goes on from NC_068988.1 coordinate 36,084,160, forward strand.
GTATATGTAATCTCTAAGAATAAAAAAATTAAAAAGCTGCATGATTATGACAACGGAATTGATTAAGAAATTGCGGTTACCAGTGTAAATTTGAACTCAAAAACATTGTTAGAATATAGCAGATGAATATTACGGTACAAAATACCCCATGCACTAAAGATATGTATGCATAACTTAGCGAGTGTATATTGTCTAAATCAATACCCACGCAAGTAAATTTAAAAAGCAACATAAAAATATATACGTATATGCATCTTTGCATGTATTACACACTCCCAATATTTCTCTTGCATCGCCGTATTTCAATCCCTATCTTCCTCTCTCTTCCTCGTTACTCTGTCGGTCATCCATCTCTCTCTCATTCACTCACTCATTCTCTCTCTCTCTCTCTCTCTCTCTCTCTCTCTCTCTCTCTCTCTCTCTCTCTCTCTCTCTCTCTCTGCATATGAACCCGAAATAGTTAATCTTTCCTCTCTATCAATGCACCGGAAACAATTCAACACAATTCTGGTTCAATGAGGAAAGCATACTCATTAAAATATATAAACCACGGCTGAATATCCTTTAGAAAGAAGAAAAAACACTAAATAGAAAAATGACTCAATACCCCACAATAAAAATGTCTTCCACCATACATTAACATCATATAAACACCTGTTGCTGACGTCACCTAACTCTACACCAATGAAATTTTACAAACATCAAGTGTTGATGTCACCTAACTATGGAACACCAGCAAAGAAAAGAAAATGAGACCTTAAGAGAATCAACCAACTGAAACGGCTCAAGACCGTTCCCCACAGAGAAGACAATCAGGCTAAACCACAAACTTGACTACCACAAAAACAGGACATCACCAGTACTTTAACGATTCAAACATCAGATTCTGTTCGCGGAAAAAATTATAAATACACCGGATTCCAATAAACGCTGTTATAAGCAAAATTTCTTGCACACGACGGAAAGAGAATAACAGAAACAGTAAATCAAGCCGTTTTTTTTATATCTTCACTACACTCTTGTTTTTCACCCTCTTAACTCAGTATGACTGAAACTTACATGATATATGCATGTAAGTATATATAAATGCGTATATATATAAATGCATATACATATATATGTATATATATATATAAATAAATATATATA
>NC_068988.1:36085761-36093910 GCF_001194135.2 Octopus bimaculoides
TGTGTGTGTGTGTGTGTGTGTGTGTGTGTGTATATGTACAAATATACACATATATACATGCATATATGTGTACAGGACATGACAAACCTTAAGCAACATGGAATACGAAAACAAAAGAGAACTAAATGGAAAACAGGATAAGTAACATAAAGAACGACACTTCATCAGTTGTCAGCTGTACATCTACTCCTCATTTCGAGCATTGAACGGCAATATGAGCCTTCGAAGGCAGTTGCTCCCGCAAATCAAAATACATTTAGGATTCACGAAGGCTTAAAGCTGGTAACAAAAATAGGATAGTGGAGACATACAAGGAGACCGAACAAACATGGAGGGTCGTTAGACAAGACGAAGGTAAAATAGCAAACGCTAGGGAAATATCCTTTTTGTGTCAATTGCCCTGCTTTCCATTTGTTTCTCTCGTTTTGTTATGTATTCAAACCTTTTGTCTTCTTATCTCTTGTTGTTTAGGGTTTGTGACGTCCTGTACCAATATATGCATTATGAAGAGAAGGTTACATTGTTTTCCACCATTTTATTCCTTTGGAATAATACCAGTGATATCTTCGAAACATGTGTTGGACGTAAAAGAATTTGAATAACACCTACGTTTAACTCTATTTATTTATATATATTAAACAAAATATTTCACGTAAACCCGGAGTTTCTACCTTTAAAATCAAGGAGTTACAAGTTTTTACTTGTGTGATTTTTTTTTACATAAATAGTACCATATATATACATATATTGAACGTGTGTTTGTATGTTTGTAAATGCATGTGCGCGTGCGTGAGCGTGTGTTTATACAAACCTGAAAAACTTGGCTCAATGTTTTATTTTAATTCAATATTACTTAACACAGATTCAGTATCTTCGAAATCTCAGAGACAACATGTATGATGATCGTATGATATTATAACAAGTATATAGATAATATGTAAAATTTGAAACTCTTTTTTATTATTTTATATTTTGCAGAGAAATTTTGTAGGTAGAATTTCATCTATTCATAATTGGTTGCAAATGAAAGATGACAAGTGTACAAGCCAGTTCATTTAGAAAGTGAAGAGGTGGAAATGATTTATATTAAAAGGATTATATTTGTTGCATCACTTAGAAAAACACTGCTCAAATTTGAATTTCAAATAGTATTTTTGCAAATTGATTTCTATGATAACGAATGAATATTCCATAATTGTGTTCTTTTATTTTTAGAATAATTTCGAATGTCAATGTAATTTATCTTCTCTCCTGTGCATATATTTATATTCTATTATTTCTGATGAACATTTTGCCGTTGTTCACGTTTGCCTATTGAGATATACGGATTACTGATCCGAGTAAAGGTTTTGATAGAATGATTTATATGGATATGCAAATATCAATACAAAATTGTAATGTATGGTGCGTCGCATACTGCAATAGAGTAAAACTTATACAGTTTGAATAAAGTGAAAATCGTTAGCGTAATGCTTTGAATAGTTTAAATATTTCTATACATCAAGTGGATGTAAGTTTATGCTTCAATGATGCAACTTATTTCGAAACTGTTCGATTCCTGTGATGTGGTAACGCTGTAGTGATATGTTGTAATGCATTGAATTTTGCAGCAGTGAAATGAAGTATGCAATAGTGTAGTGTATCGTACTTCTATGATTAGTTCCATTAATTTTGATCCGTCGTCCGCATGTTAGATCATGCAAACTATTTCTCTATTTACTGTAGTATTTCGTATTCCCTTTGGGATTGAATAACTCCGTGTGGTTAATCACAAATGTAGTGGTATTACATCACTGTCGTTTATTCTATTCTAGTTGGTGTTTTAATCAAAAAGTAAACAATGTTGATTAATTATTTCTTTTCATACACCTCAGCGCTGTGTTTGAGCATCATAAAACAACGTTCTTATCATACTAATGCATTCCACTAGCATTAGCATTTACAAAATAAAACACTCAATAATATTGCTGTTTCATGGAAAAATATATTACAGTTTTGATGGGTACAGTTATCATTCATATATATAATATATACATACATTCATATATATATATATGTATGTAAATATTATATATATATGTATGTACATTATTTCTTTTTACCTTGTTTATTCATCTAAAGGAGACTTCTTTGCTCGCATAAAATTATGAAACGTTTTGACATTAGCGAATAAGGTTTCACGATGTCTACATATTATTTACGGACGAAAATCAGCATTGTCTCGAGATCTACAATTTTGCGATCTTTGGGGAATGCTCCTAATGTTGTTATTCATTTCATAATATGAATGAAAATCATCGACTTTATGTTAGTGAGACGACTATAGTGAACCTTGATAATATTTCTATTGAAGATCTTGTGGCATTTATGTAAGTGTGGGAAGTGATTATCTGTGAGTTTCAGAATTTTTCTAGATATGTTCGTAGCTACACTCACACTATATAGGCGATTGTACCATAAAATTTTCCTCCGTATATGTTTTCTTCGTCTACCTACATTTAGTTGAATATAAGTTATACTGTTCTTAAATTTGGACCTTTCTGACGCGGTGTTGTAGTATGGGGCAACTTTTTGAAACTAGCGTCATCAATGAATAGAATGGAAACACGCCTACAAGTGCTATTAACTAATTGTTTGATTACTGAAAGCAATAGCTGAGAGCTTATGTCATTATCAGAGGCATCTTCATGTGATTTATGGTGGCGGGGTTTCAATATGACTGTAATAAGATTTGTATTAGTATCTAGGAAATTGATTTCTTTAAGCTTAATGTTAATTGTACTTTAAGGGTTTAGCTCTTGTTGGATAAATGTGTCGCATAATTTCTACCTTATCCTATTCGTATCGTGTCTATTTTATTATGGAACCCTATGGGAACTTCATTCGTCTCTCAGGACTAACATATCTCTCCATAGCGATATCCAAAGTGTGAGAGAGAGGATTTGTGGGATTATCGACTATGGGAAGGAAGGAAATGAAGTAAATCGGAATGAGATTGATGGTGAGGATTCGCTGGTTGGTGGAGAGGTGGTGCGGAGTTTTAATGCAGTATAAAATGGTTTTCAAAGTGCGTTTAGTATGAGGAATTGATTTCAGAGAGAATAGAAGACAAGCACAGAACACACATGATTCCACACGTGCATATATACACATATAAGTATGTATATATATATATATATATATATATATATATATATATTTATTTATTTATTTACGTGTAGACAACTGGATTGTTGTGTGACGGATTAAAAAGATTAAAATAAACGAAATACGTATGTGGTAAGTCCTACTTGTCTATCTTCTATTTAACTTATATTTTCATTTCCTTATTCTTCCTTTCCTTCGTGTCCCGCTATATAAATTTTCTTCTCTTTGCCTTGGTTCATGTACGCAGACACACACTCACACACGTGCCACACAGTCACCACGCACTCAAACACAAAAGCACAGACACACAAACCTAAACATGTTGCATTCTTTCCTCCGCATGTGTACGTGTTTTCTTGTCTGTACGTGCAGAAGCAATCGTTTCTACGCTTACGTAGCTGTTTGTATATGCATGTGTTTGAATATATAATCAAATACATAATAAAAAAGATATTTTACAGATGATAGATAATAATGCATGACAAAAACTTAGTATAAAAGTATTCAATAATATAACCATGATTGTACAATATAATTTTGGGAATATAAATATGTATATGTTAAAACTCTTAGTGTATATGAAATATTTGTAGGCAGCATTTGCAAAATAAACAAAAGCAAAATGTTTTTAATAGAATTATTTATATTGTCAATTTAAACAAATGTATTACATTAGACAATGAATTAATATATTATTTACAGTTTTCTTTCTGTCTACATCATGTATTTCTTTGGTCGTTCAATGTCCGATTTATGTTTAACGATATTAGAATAGGCAAAGTAGTTAGTTCTAAAACCTCTATAAGAGATTCAAGTGGTAACTTTACTGAAAAGTAATGTTTGTTGCCACTTCAGTTTGGCTGTTCCATACAGAACTATGTTACTACATTTTAACCCTAGGAAAACATCTTTTACAGCTTGTTAATGATACACAATTTGTGTCTGATATATTGCGAATAAAGGAGCTAACCACACCACTCCAGCGTGGAAAGTACCTATCATTAATTGAAATTTCTTGTAGATGCGGCGTTTATATTTAACTCTATGGAGAGAATACTATTTCTGGGGATAGTATGGAAATGAACTGATGTTTAGAGTTCCTTGTTATGTGTCAGTTTACTTGGTAAAAGCAAGGCATAATAACGGAAATAAGTTGTCCGATATGTTTTAATATTTTAGAAGTTCTATATCTCCCTTTGAGAGTAATCTCGATTTAATGTCAAGCAGCTACAATTCTGTGAAAATAAGTTTTTACACGTGCCAAATCTGACACTGTTTTTATTGATTGTGTAACATTTTATAAAACCTAATGCTATCCATTTTATATTTGATGGTGTTTTAGGTGTCTTTAAATCCAAAACCACTTCGATATCGTAGCTGCATTTTCCTATTCTCTTTTGAGGAAGATGTGTATGTGCATAAAATGTTAGGCGAAATGAATTATCCATTAATCGTGTAATGTAGCATAAATCTGTGAAAAATAAATTTATTGACCTTCAAAAATCTTGGTCACAAATCGCACATTGTATCTTTGCTTGTACTTACTTTGTCAGTCCGATGTACTAAGTATTGAAAACTGTATTCTTTATTTTAGAAGATTAAGTTTCAAGAATTCTGTAATGTGAAAGTGTTAACTAGCAGAATGTAACTTTTAGTAGTAATTTTCATGAAAAATTCATGACATTTTATATTTAGGAGGCAAATGTTTCAGAAGTTAAAAAAAAAGTTTGGCAACACCTGTTAATGCCCTTGAATTAAACGGTGGATTATAGCAAATAGGTGATTTATAAAACAGAAGTGCTTTACAAAATCACTCAGACATATAACACAAAATTTAATAAAAGATATTTCCTTTTAATTGGTTGTAATTTCGATTTTACTTCACTCTTAAAACTAGTCCTACTTGAATTCAAGTAAATTTAAGCATACTAATCACCGTCGATAATATATTTAAATTTTGTCTTTTATAAATTAAATATATGTGTACATATGCGTATGTAAGTATATGCATGTAAGTTTGTGCATATGAATGTTTATACATATATATATATATATATGTATATCTTGACATCGTTTCTCTGATGAAGATTAGGAAGGCTGTTGTTCACGACGTCTGCCTGCTCATTCATGGCTGATAATGACGCCGATGTGGGATCGACATATCCTATTGCAGTGATGACAGCTGTATGGTTCAAGCAGTACTTGTAACGATTCCTTGGTGCTCTAATGTTGCGCTGGCCAGTGGTGAGCTCACTGTACATGATGATCTTGGGTAGGCGGTGGTCTTTCATCCTGTCAACGTGCTCTGCCCAGCGCAGTCATGTCTCAAGTAAAATGGATTCCAGGATGGTGACCTTTGCTAGCTCGAAGACTTGTGTTAATGATGTAGTCGCTCCAGTAAATGTTGAGGGTGGTGCAGAGCCAGCGTTAGTGAAAATGTTCAAGAAGCCTGAGATGATAGCAGTAGGGGACCCAAGACTCAGAGCCATATAGGAGAGTCATGAGAATGACAACCCTGTAGACGCTGACTTTTGTGCTGACCTTAAGATGCTTGTTCCACACCCGCTTGTACAGTCTGCCAAATACTTTTTTTTTATGCCTTTGCAAGTCTGTTGTGAATTTATTTGTGGATGCTCATATCTGATGAAATGGTACATCCAAGATAAGTGAACTATTGTATCGACTTCAGTTCTGTTTCGGCAATGGTAATATGGGGCATGCTGTACTCTTTCTGGGGAGCAAGTTCGTGTAGGACTTCAGTCTTTTGCAAGCTTACTTCAAGCACGGAGAGCTGGGTGGCCTCTGCAAAGCAGGATGTGATGCACTACAGGATTCTTTCTCTTTGAGCGACAGGTGCGGCATCATCTACAAAGAGGAGGTCCTGGATCAGTTGTGTTTTTGAGAAGCGCCAGGCCATCTGAGCTGCACAAGGGACACCAGCCTTGATGTGCTGGGCCGTAAACTATCTTGAGAGTTTTGTGGAACACCCTGTAGTCACCAGATTCAGCGCACTGCTGGGTTCTCCGTGCAAGGTTGGTCCACCACTTATTCTGAGCTTCACGGACTTTGCGCTGAAGAAAGTTGCAGGTTTGGCAAAATGGCGCTTTTTTCTCTGGGCAGGACGGTTGTGCTAGGTGGGCTTGGTGGGCAAACCACATTTTTAATATTTCCTGGATAAGTACATAGTTTTTGTCAAACCAATCCTTGTTGTTCGTGTAAACCCAAGAATTTTTGCAGAGGTCTGTAGGATGGCGGTTTTCAGTTGTTCCCATAAGATTTCTGGAGAGGAGCAATTGAATTGATCAAGCTTTGCCTGTAGGCCTACCTGGAAGTTTACTTTACTTCGTTTAGCTGCAGACCACTAGTTTTGATTGTCTTCTTGTTGGCCTGTCCTCTCATTTTCGTTGGTTTGAGTTTGAAGTGAGGTTTGAATTTGTAACAGATCAGGCGATTGTCAGTATAGCATTCAGCGCTAGGTATGACTCTGGTGTGCAAACGTCAGACTGGTCTCGCTGGCGCACTAGGACGTAGTGAAGCAGGTGCCAGTATGTTGATCGAGGATGCTTCCAGGTTGTTTTCAGAGTGTCTCTTTGCGGCAAATGTTATTGGTGATGACGAGCTGATTTTCGGTGCAAAACTCAAGCAAGAGTCGCCCGTTGTCATTACGATTTCCAATCTCATGCTTTCCGAGGACTTCTTTCGAAATTTCTGAATCTCGACCCACTCGGGCGCTGAAATTTAGGATTATGACTTTATCATCGACGGGAGATTGTTGGAGGAGCATGCGCAGGTCTGAATAGAACTTGTACTTGTCTGCTGCGTCGGGGAGTAAACATATAGGGACACAGATTGTGTGTCGTATAGCCAGCTGGGAACGGTGTCTCCTGGGGCTAAACAACAGAAGCATTCGCCCCAAAATGGGACTGCCGTATTAGGTTGGCAAAAAAATCGTTACTTTATAATATTTGTATGTATGTATGTATGCATGTATGTATAAAATTGACAACTCCCTAGTAACCAAATAATGAGGATAACTATGATGTTTGTCGTGGGAGAGTAGTGTGGTCGATGGTAAATACTTTTAAACTGAATATGTTATATATTCACCTTAATCATACTCACTCTCAGACTCCGTATCACTAAGTATTAATTCTTCGTCTAAGTATTTTATTTATTCATTTAACCAATCCGTTCTAACTTTAATAGTTTATAATTCTCCTGACTTCTCTTTAATTATTCTCTAAATTTTTAAGCGCTACTTTAACTCTTTAGGCCACAGTCACTCCTTTTAGATTTCCGCCTCTTTCTCTTTTCCTTTTCTTTTTTCTTTCTGCATCTCTTCTCTTGCCAACGCACTCTAGAGTCACAAAGTAGATCTGCTAGCTTCCCTGCCACTGACCACACTACTCTTCCCCCCCCCCACCATCACACACACAAACATCATAAATATCCTCATTATTTGATTCCTGGGCAACTGCTATGCTATCCATTCAATAGTTTGTCTTTCAGATGAATTTCGATGAGAAGGACTGTTTGTAATGACCGACCAGGTGAATACATCGAGGCAAACCGATTTGCTATATATGACCCTACCTAATTCATCTATGTTGTTTAGCTCCCGCTTCTTCTTCTCCTTCTTTTTCTTCTTCTTCTTCTTCTTCTTAGTCTTCTTCTTCTTCTTCTTCTTTGTCTTCTTCTTCTTCTTCTTCTTCTTCTTCTTCTTCTTCTCCTCCTCCTCCTTCTTCTTCTTCTTCTTCTTCTCCTCCTCCTCCTCTTTCTTCTTCTCCTTCTCCTCCTCCTCCTCTTTCTGCTTCTCCTCCTCCTCCTTCTCCTCATTCTTCTTCTTCTTGTTCTTGTTCTTCTTCTTCTTCTTCTTCTTATTATTATTATTATTATTATTATTATTATTATTTCTTTTTTCTTTTCCTCCTTCTTGATCCGTCCCCTACATAATCTTTACGTGTCTTAATAAGTTATTCTTATTTATTCATTTATTTATTTA
>NC_068988.1:36094339-36096460 GCF_001194135.2 Octopus bimaculoides
TATATATTTCATTCGGTATAAAAAGATTTTTGTCTTCTATAGTGTCTTACATATTTACATATACCAGAAAGAAGGTTTTAGGTCGAATACACGTTCCTCCACAAATATGTCTATCCAGCCATGTGGTAGTAATAACTAAATTTGTAATACGTTGTAAAGAGCTGTTAAAAGCAACTGGAAGCCTAATTCACTACTGAAATTCCTATTTTCAATTCAATAGATTAAAATTTCCTGACTGTTTTCAGTGTCATCTACACCAAAATTAGTTATAGTAATAATGATTATTTCCAAAGATATCGACAGCACCTGCACACTACCAGCTGTATTTCTCCGATTTTTACGCACATCTTTTGAGTAGTTCCCTCATCACTAACCGCAAACCCTCTCGTTTTATTAAATTCACTGCTGGTGAGCACTACCCTCTCCACTCGCACCGATCTTTTTCAAGTGAAACTTGAAAATATTTATTAAAGCTTGATGTAAGGATAGAGTATTAATCATTTCAGCTTGTTCTACAACACCCACAGAATCTATTTCAACGTTGACACTGGTCAGGGGAAATGCCATGGCTTTACTTCTGCGAGAGATGCATGCATCATGCACGAGCTTTGAATCTGCTCACTTGAAAAACTCACTGATAGCAAGGGGCTGCTTTATCGATGATTACTTTAAAGGTGATTTGAATTTTGTCTTCCAGTATTTGAAATACCATTTAATGGATTTTCATGAAATTACATTTCAGTAAGCTGTCATTTCAGCTTCATACAGGATTGAGCAAGCTAGTGCTTACATCTAACGTGATAACATAAATACTGATTATTGTGAAGTTATTTACTATGATAATTCTGAAGCGGAAATTCGAATTCTTGGATTATGCCTTTCCTTAGATTATCTAAACTATTCGATCCTATTTGCATTTTTACTTGATATGTCATATCTATACAGGCAAAACATAAAAGAGGAGCTATTTTTGTTAAAGTCATCTAATATACATATATACAATCATTTGACAGCTCAGATATCCGGTCTGTCAAATAACTTTATATTCATGCCACGAATACAACTGGGTTATGTCTATTGTCCTAAGATTAGGTCAGATCTAAAAGCAGTCTCTTATCAACGTGCTTTACGATTCTTATCTTATTGTAATTTATACTGAAGCGTTCAGAAAAAGCTTGTAATTTGCGGAATAACCCATTTGTCTTTGATGAATAAGAATTTAGAATAACAAAATAGGTAAACCAAGACTCTGATGGCATTAGAGATTCTATCACAACAAGGTACGATTCGATTAATATTGTTTAAATGAGTAAGGTCTGTATATTCTACTATATTCTTATTAATTTTCCATCGAATGATCTTGCTAACTAGATCGATCTTACACCTAACAAGGTTTAATAAACTATATTTCAGATTAAAAGCAAAGTTAATACGATATCTAAATGTTATATAATCGTTAAGTTTAAATCATGTCTTTCTTCTGTCACCTATATTTATGCTCCGAAATACATCACTTTCTCCTCAAAGACATTTGTATTACATTATTACTGTGCAGCGAAGTGAATAGATATGCACATATATACCCATAAAGTCATATATGTAATATCTATGTCTGTGTACATATGCATATGTATACACAAGATTGCGTATATGCAGGTAGAATATAGGTCTGTCTGCAAATTATATGTGTGTGCATTTGTGTGTTTATGTGTGTGAATATCTGTGAGTGAGTATGTGCGTGTGTTTGCGAGTATGTGTGTGTGTGCGTGTCTCTGTGTGTGTTGATCGAGTGTATATATCTCCAAATCTCCATATTTGTAGACTTGTGTGAATGAGAGTATACATGATGGCAAAACATACTTCAGATTTTCTTATTTTAAGATCGCATAATTGTCTTGTATTCGTTTATTTCAAATTGCGTAAATAACCAAACGAGTAGTAATAAAGAAATGAAACTGAAACGAAGCGTGTGTTTGTATTGGCATAATGACCCTCCCACAATGGAAACAAAATTTGTCTTAAGACACATCCACATCAAGAATCTTGCAAACCAAATACAAAAGCGATGCATATTTGTGTATGTTTATATATATATATATATATATATATATATATATATAT
>NC_068988.1:36096688-36104226 GCF_001194135.2 Octopus bimaculoides
CCTCTCTCTCTCTCTCTTTCTCTCTCTCTTTCTCTCTCTCTCTCTCTCTCTCTCTCTCTATATATATATATATATATATATATATATATATATTGAGAGAGATAGAGAAATAGAGAGAAAGGGGAAAGAGATTAGTGTGTGTGTGAGTATTCCTTTTTGCGCGGGCGTATGCTTGGGCGTGTGTATATATGTCTGCGCAGTCGCATGAGCATAAGCTCAATCGAGGGCGCAGACATATATACACATTTTAATTGTTATACTGGTACTCAGTATGTAGAGAGTGGTGTCACTTTCATTTGATACATCTGTCTTTTTCTGACAAAATTTACGATGGTGCATAAGTGCATGTGTTGGTTATGTAGGTAATATTAGAAATAGAAAGTCGAAATCGTTACATTTATATCTATTTAAGGGTGTGAGTATAAGTAACTTTATGGCAACTATTCCGGATTCTTGGAAGGCATCCATTTACGAAGTTTTGGCAACGATAATATGTGTTTAAATAGAAAATAACTACAGGCAATATAACGATAGGATTTCTATAAGCATCGATTTGCATTTGTACAATTTGACAAATAATGACGTTACTTTAATTACAGCAATCTATCGGATTGCGAGTTGATTAATATTATTCTCTTTGTGGAATGCTGCCAAACTAGGAAAAGAGAATGTTCAGATTGTTGTACCACAAATAACAGTGTTAAATTCAGACTTGTCTTAAGGAAAGACAGCAGTAGAGATAACTAGATAAGAGGGTAATCTTCGTATTACATATCAGCTAGAAAGACAGGTTAATGTTACCTATAAACAAATATAAGATGCATTCGTACGTAACAATCCAATCCAATCACTTGCTCTTTCTCATCAAAAAAAATAAATAAATAAAAGTAATGCGTTCAAATACTAAGTTGATTAGACATATTTCACTAGTTATTCAGCTTTACCGCTTCCATATCTGACAGAATAAATTTTGGTAATAGCAAATTAAATAGTTTCTGGTAGAAATCCAAACAACACATGTGTTGTATGTTCGACAAGATTTTTCGTTTGGTTTTATATATTTTCTGTTCGATGCATATAAGATATATTGATAATTTGATATACATAAGGATAACTGCGTTTTGCAAATAATATAGCATACTGCATAAGATATCCTTTAATGTAACTACAAAATTTCATGTTCAGATCCTGGTACAATCAAAGTTACAGACGTATCATTTCATATTTAACAAATGTAGTAATAGTAACATAGTAGCATCGTTTTTATCTGAAATTTGATGTTTTCTAGTCCCAAATTCGAACCGGTCAGGAAGATTTATTAGCAAAGACGTTCCAATGAACCTACCATTTGTTTATAGACATTGAGTGTACAAGACCGATGCCAGAATATCAATGAAATGATATTTGAGTGTTATTTTTAGCTGATCGATTGAATCTTCAACGACTTCACAGTTGGAACTTCCATCTACTCTCTTTTCAAAGACGCATATAAATTATGTTCGCAAGGTAAAACAGAAACAAATAACCCTCACACATTCCACGTTGAGTTGTTAACGATGTTTTACTAAAACGTTTTAATCGTTTTATTGTCAAAGGCTTTCAGTATGCATTTTCTTATTGTTTCCACTGCAACTACAAGTAAATGTAAACAACGCAATGTAACTGATTCCTAAGAAATGTAACAGTGTATGTAAGCCTACGTTTAATTTCAAGCATGTAAACGAGAATTACTCGTAATGCAGATGAATTTATTTCTTTCTAGTTAAGGCTCCAACGTATTACCTCTAATTTTATCAAACGATTTGCGAACATCAGATGCATTTCACAATAGCTTGCACATATTTATGTCCATACATACAATTACTTGAACGCCACACAATTACAAATTCACGATAACTGAACAAGTAGGCCAGTTTCATAGGCACTCGACTATCTTACATCTACGAGAAAAGACATGTTAACTTAAATTTATTGATTTTCAAGACGGAAAATTGGAATAAAGAAAAGCATGTTGTGAATATCCATTGAGCTAATGCGACATTTTGCATTAATGGTTCTTAATAGTTCTTTCTCTTACGCATTAATGTTCCTAATATAAGCAAAAAGGGAAAAGTACAAACGACGTGCAGTTTTGTACAATATTGTTAGTAACCAAATCGTATCTAGCATTCTTTATTAAATATTCTTTAAAATATTTAATAATATAAAGCAACATCAGGATGTATATCATGTAGATTCTTTTGCAGCAGAGTGCTAAATATTAAGTTTCGCATCACTCAATGTATGTTAGAACTAGGTCACAAAGCACACAGTTCATTAGCATTTCGATAGCTATTACAATAACGTAATTTGTGATAGAAGCTAATACCGTCCACAACTGCTCAGATCTCAACGATTAGATTTTCCATTTGTGTAATGTGTCATTTCCCTCTCAAAAAAATATTTTAAAGGCTAAATGTAATATCCTTTCTTCACAAGACAGGAGAGCTCAAGTGGTACTTATTTCATCGACCCAAAAAGGGAAGAAAGCAAAATCGAACTCGGCGGAATGTGAACTCAGAAGGTAAAAGTGGACGAAATGCAGCTAAGTATTTTAACCGGCGTGCTGACGATTCTGCCTGCTTAAATATATTATTAATAACTGTTTATTTCACACCAGTTATTATTTTTTTTTTCATTTCGTGTAATCGTAGAAATGCGTAAAGATATCTACCGATATCAAAGCATGATTCTAATAACATTTATTGGAAACAAATGTATTTTTCAAACGTGTACAGTTAAATTGAACAGTGAAAGAGGGATCATCGGAAAATATCATGCTTCGAAATACTGCGTTGCCAATTATGCAATAACAGTAGATGGACAGATAACCAGATCGTTCATGAAAATAATTTACTGTAAGAAAGGAACTTAGAGTCAAATACTTTTAAAAAATGTATTAATAACTCACTGTATGAGAAATTTTATCCTTACATCAGCAGTTAATGAATATGAGTGTTATTTACTTTAACATTAACTAAAATCACGAACTTTTGAAAGATGATCGGTAATTGTGTTCTTTGTGGACTAGTCAATATATGAATAGAAAAATAAATAATGAGTCGCCCCACACTGAAGAGAAAGAATATTTTGTTTCAGGCGGAACACATTCTCTGTTGCCCTAATTTTTTTTTTTGTTTTTACCTCACTTTGATAGAACAGAGCGTACATTTCCCATTGCATCGAAATCGTTTTGTTTCATACATACAATATTTTGTACTATGCAGCATCGCATTCATTTGCAATTTGTTTTCTTGCGAAAGATCAGTTATGGTTTCACATTTCATCGGAAAAACAAACACTCATTACTGTAATATAACAAAGTAGAATTGTATATGAGTATATTAAACCTAAATTAAGCTAAATCATTGCAAAGCGTAATGACACATTACCCCTGGTTTCACATTCATGTACCGGCCTTATTGATGGTATGTACAGTTAAAAAAATTATCATCAATATCATATCATACTGATTTCACGTTTTGGCACAAGTCTTCGTGGGAGGGGTTAAGATACCTAATCTATACTTAACTTTCTCGCTATGTCTCTAGGTAAACATTACTAAAAAGGTTATTCAACATATATCAGTCCAGTGTGTGCTTGTTTTCCCTTCAGCTATTGAAGACTAAGGAGACCTTTAATCACTATCTTCCAAGGAGTGCTCATCTTGAATATTATGTGAGATATTATCCTCCAATAAGTCTTTTTTATTTGTCTTTTATAAACCAATATGTTATAATTAAAGAGTAGTTTATCTGAAATTTTAATGAAATCAACTGATTGCTTGGAAGCTTTCCTGATAACTCAGAGATATATCAGTTATATGAGATTGAATGATATACAAGATAGCAGCGATAATCGATAGTTGATCAACTTCACAACTGGGAGATAGGACAAATGTTTTGTGGTTTCATCTAATCTCATATACTTAATAGTCATTATTTGGAAAATTATAAATTGCGAATGATTGGGAAACATGACCAAAAGCAACGGTATCACTGGAAGGGGGAAATGTATCCGACTGTAGATAAAAACTGCATGACATTGGCTCATGATGCACTGTAGCCTTACATAGAAAGTGTTTTGTAACATACAAAGGTGTTAAAGACATTGATTTAGGTATATATAAATAGTCAATAGGTTTTTAGTTGTGTTGTAGTAAACAACCAACTAACCCTTTAACTGCGACTTAAATTTCAAAGTTATTTCTGTAATGATGTTCAATACTTACCGAATGTCGCAATAAACTTGGAATACTAAAAAAATTAAAAAATTAAAAAAATACAAACACATCCTTCCATGAACAATAAATTGGTATATTAAACTGATTTCCGCAATTAAGGGAATGGAATTTTTAGTGGATATATTTGATTTCGGACAAAAGAGTAGCTGAAATTTCTAGCCTATATTGAATAAGTGTTTCTCGAACCTATACTTGCAAAAGACCGATGAAATGCATTACATCTCAATCTTCTCTTTTAAATGTATAAACCATCGCATCGTTATGCAAAAATACTAAATGAGTCCCTCACCACCAAATAAACTCTTTGTCAAATCGCACTAAGATTCAGTTGAAGATACGACACCTCTCTCTGTTTCTTAATGTTATGGAATCAGGTAAGGTGACGACCTGGCAGAAACGTTTGCACTTCAGAAAAATTGCTTAGCGGCATATCCTCCGACATTAGATTCGGAGCTGAAATGCCGACGGGGTTTGACTTCGCCTTCAATCCTTTCGAAGTTCATAGAATAAGGAAGAGTTGAGCACTACGGTCGATGTAATCGACTTTCGCTTTCCTCCTGAACTGCTGGCCTAATGTCAAAATTTGAAACCAGTATGATTGAGGAAGGTAAAGGCCGTGAACTGGCAGAACAGTTAGAGCACCGGACAAATTACTTAGCGGCATTTTTCCGTCTCCACGTTCTGAATTGAAATAGCGTCAGGATCGACTTTGCCTTTCATCCTCTCTGCGTCGATAAATTAAGTACCAGTTGAGTACTGAGCTGAATGTAATCGAGTAACCCCTCCACCAAAATTGTTGGCTTTGTGCCAAAATTTGAAGGAAGGTATGCATGAACGAAACTCTTTTCTTCAATATAATTTTTGGTTTCAAACCCATGTGAGAAAAAAAGTATATAACACTGAATGTAATGTTGTAATACCTAATATTCTGTTTTAAATAACCTATATATCTGAACCACCTTGTATATATTCGAATGGTATTCACCACAATGTAAGCGACACACTCACAAACAAACGTACTCTCAAAGAGACTAGCAGACATTTTTAGATCATATGCATATACAAATACATACGCACATACGCTCTCTCTATCTCTCCTTCTCTCTGCTCTTCTCTTGCACACATTGACATATATGTATTTGAATGTGTTTATAGCTTATACTGACAGTTACATTTTCAAGAATTACCTTCAGTTATATAGAGATGTAATTATACACACACGTATTTCTATCTACATGTAGCAATCATGTCATAAGACAGAGCAAATATTGCAGTGAACAAAAACACACACTCATACCCTGGTACACTAGATACATAGTCAAATGCACACGTGTACGTTTATATAATCATTTCAGACATTATGCACAAAAAAAGTAAGACAGGAAAGAAGTGGTGTTTTTGTAGGTGTTAGAAATTTTACACACACATACAGGCACACACACGCACACACACGTATATGCACACAGACACAGACACGCACACACATACACACATTGACTACACACATACATTGTTTCAAACCACCTCTATGCTTTGTAAAAGATAGATCATAATCTCGTTTTAGATTCCAGTTTAGAATATTCGGTACATATTTAAATAATGACTTATGAAAGTAGTGATAGATGTTCTTTAACTGTGTTTTGTTTTCATTGTCTACTAGGTGCCAAATGCAGAAGATATATGGATATATTGCATTGTTCATTTATTTTCAAATATGGCCGTCATTATACAAGGAAGCGTAGTTCTGTGATTATACTTTACACGTGCCTAACATTTCCAATGAATGCAACGTGTGTAGCATCTAATATCATTTTCTTGTCATAGCTTTTTTGTTATAGAAATATCGAAAAAGCTGTCCTTTGAATGTTTGATAAAAGATCAAGCTCTCCCAGCGATTTCTCATGCGGTGTATTTCATGATTGCATGCTTTCCAACTGACTTCTTTCAGTCAGGTTTCAGTGGCGGAACGTGTTTGTTTAAGCAATTTTCGCTGTTAGTGAACTATTTAAATCTATTCTGATAAAACATCGTTTTTAATTACTTCTGCTAAGGGGGAAGCAATTTTTCATTTAGAAATATATCGGTTTTCTAGTACGATGAACAAAACTAAATGGTAGCCTGGAGTTAGATTTCGTAGACAAAAAGAGCTAGTTATTATGAAAGCCAGCGCTGTTATATCACGGTACAATGGAATTCACAATACATAGGCGCAAAGTATAGATTAAATCAACTTCAAAGAAGTCTTTGTCAAATAAATACAATAGGAGCTGTTCTCAATTTTACTAGACGTCTTCCGTTTCTCCTTCAATCTGCCTCACTCTCGCTCTGTTTATCTGTCAGTCTGTCTCTGTCTCTCTCTCTCTCTCTCTCTCTCTCTCTCTCTCTCTCTCTCTCTCTCTCTCTCTCTCTCTCTCTCTCTCTCTCTCTCTCTCTCTCTCTCTCTCGCTCTCGCTCTCCTACTCATGCACACACATATTTAAGAATCTGATACAAATACACCCAAATGCACCGGCCTACGCATTTGCAAATGTGTATTTGTATGCATGCAAGTATGTACGGATGTATCTATGTGTATATAATTATGTGTGTGTGTGTGTTTGTGCTTTGTGCATGTATATGTATAGCAGTCACATATGCATCATAATTTATAAACTTTTTTACGGACATCCGTAATCCATTGCATTTGATTCATTCACCAAATTCGTTGATAGAGAGATGGCTTTGGGAAAGGATATCAATTTATGACAATAAGAATTCCAAATGCATGGAAGTGAACTCCTCAGTTTTGAAAATTAATCATTCAGCAAGTCAGATTCACGTTGGTGATTCTGATTTCTACTACGTACCATGCAACACAAATACTGAGTAGAGAGAGTTTATAAAATGTTTCTACTTTACTATCAATATTTGAACGTGAACAAAATATACACATAACACAAAATGTGCTCTGTCTATCTATCTATCTATCTATCTATCTATCTATCTATCTATCTATCTATCTATCTATCTATCTATCTATGGACGGACGGTAGACGTGTCGGCTCCGTAAGTTTTGCCTTTTTCATGTTTTAAAAAGTTTGTTTGTAAAGTTTATTTTATATACAAAGTTGTATAACAACTTGTAGACTCTCTGGTGCAAGTTTTTTGCGACGGAAATCTGCCCTGTGTGGCACATTTCCAGGATATAAAAACCAATTTCGGCTTTCTAGCCATTTTTTTCAGACGATGGCGTCTTGTAGCCATGAAAATTTTTGTG
>NC_068988.1:36111857-36118513 GCF_001194135.2 Octopus bimaculoides
GAGAGAGAGAGAGAGAGAGAGAGAGAGAGAGAGAGAGACAGCGGCGGGGTAGGAAATAGAGGTGTTAGAAGTAAATAAATGTGAACAGTACTACAATGTTATTTTGGGTTAGGTATTACAGTTAGAAGGAGTTATACAAAAACGATGAGAACTTATAGAACACATATAACATCTAAGTAAACGGCACAAACAGAAAATTGCCTGTATCATTTCTTTGTTGATAAAAATAATCCCATTCCTACTCCGTAATCTCGTTAAGCTTCAATAAGTTAGTATGGAAGCCTGATTTTGTAATGCTGTTGAAACTCGTCCAAACGTGCAGTTTATAATGCCGCATCCTATAAATAGCCATAAAGAAGCATGGTAGAGGCACATTCATCATTTTTTATTTGAAAATGATTTTCATTAAATGCTATTAATACTTTTAGTCAAGATTAGAACGAGGTTTTGTTAAAGAACCGTTTTAATCGTTTTCCCCTTAATTACTTTATACATTTTATGCGACACGAAATTTTGAAAATCACAAGCGCACACAGATGCACAATTATACTTGTTAACTAACATGTATGTACATTAGAGTTATATGATCAGAGTGTATTTCAGTTGTAAATTAGCTAATTTATAATTATACATTATTTAATCGTGTTAAATTATATTTCTCACGATTTATTGCTTTTGGCATCATATCTTTCTCCATAAATTTTAACCTTGGAGATAGCATTAAAAGCAAAAATTAGTCTTCTTTTCATAAGAGTATCAATCATCTAAACAAAATGTTTTATTCACTGTTTAACTTTGGTTATATTTTTGTTCGGTCACAAGCACTTTTCGTATGACAGAGACAAGTGATATGGAGTTTCTCGCTTAAGAAATAGTTGAAGTAACGTGTCTTTTATCTCACACGAAACTAATCTAAAATCCCTAAAAGTAGCGTCCATGTAAAGATTATTTGTTTACTCTGTACTTCTACGAAATTTGTTTCCAAGAAACCTTCAAAAGTGATTACTAGTCTAATGCGGGATGTGCTCCTATCTATGGCTTTATTGAATGATAGATAATCTGATTTAAATAATTTAACAAATGAAGTTTGCAACAACATTTTATAGCCCTGTGTCAAAAGTATATTTGCCCTCATCAAAGTACTGCCACAGGCAAATCGTGCGCAGTTAATCATAATTCACTAAAAGTAAAAACACGAATATTGCATTATATTCTTCATTTCAAAAACCCCAAGGAAGCTTTCCTTCGAATATCACTATACTCAGAGGATAATACAACTACCACCACCTCCACCACCACCACCACCACACCACCACCACCGCCCCCACAACTACTACTACTACTACTACTACTACTACTACTACTACTACTACTACTACTAATAATAATAATAATAATAATAATAATAATAATAATAATAATAATAATTAATAATAAATGCCCGATTGCACTACCAGGCAGTGGCTCTCATGGTTTCTGATCTTAATTGATTGGAAGTGTTATCACGTACATTGTTTTGTCTTGGTTTAAAATATGGTCTACAGCAAATATTCTGCTCAATACCACAGATTTGCTTGTCAGTTGTTTGACCTTAACCAGTTGAGCATGTCCCTTGGTGGCTGACGATATGTGCATCTCTGATCATGAGCAGAAGTAGTGGGGGAGCATCATAGCCATGTGTTGAGAGGAATTCTTTGGGGTTTGAATAATTCACCTTTGGAGACATGGGTGTTTTGCTCAGCATCCTTAAACAAACCTTATTCAGGGACCTTTTGAGTGGGATGGGCTACTCGACCTGAAGAAAATTCTAACTGGGCCCCAACTTCGAGGTCATGCGCTGTTTATCTTGATATGAGATCACCATGTCGCGCACATATGATTGTGATGCATATGCCTTGTGTACCCTTATCAGACGGGTAGTCATGATGGGCTTCGTATATTTTACCCTAGTGTCACTTTGATGGCATGCACTGCTCTTTCACTCAATGATAATAATAATAATATTTTCCACTAAAGGCACACAGCCTGAAATTTGGTGGGAGGGCACTAGTTGATTACATTGAACCAGTATTTCACTTGTACTTAATTTATCGACCCCAGTGCGTAACTGGTACTTAATTTATCGAATCCGAAAGGATGAAAGGCAAAGTCGTCCTCGGCAGAATTTGAACTTAGAACGTAAAGACGGACGAATGCTGCTAAGCATTTTGCCCGGCATGCTAATGATTCGGAATCGATAGAATAATTACCAGTTGTGCACTGGGTATCAATGTAATCACATTACTTCTAATCCCGAAATTGCTGGCCTTGTGCTAAAATTTGAAATTAATATGTATTTGCACCATGTAATACACTTTATGTGAGACATTTATTTTTACATATGCAATATCTTTTTTTTTTATTTTGTGTTTCAATATATTGCTCAATTCCTTTGGAAAACCGGTATTCACTAGTAGGTGTTTTATTCCGTACTAGCTTAAAAACTGCTCTCCGTGCAGACTTTTAGGCAAGCTTCTGCGGACGGCTAATTGTGCCTGCAACCCAAAACTAAAGAGAGCTAAATAGCATGACTATAGTGCGTGTAGAATGACTACATGTCCCGGTGGTGTTTGATGAGAGGTTAAGGACAGATGAGAATTTATTCAGTAATCCAATCATTTATTTGTTCCATCTTATCTTGGCGTAAAATTAACGAAGCGAATGTCATTTATCTCCCCCTTGATCTTTGACGTCATCTCACAAACGCCAACCAAAATGGCCTGTATCAGCGAAGCTTTACCTGCTAGAAATAGCAACACAAATGCTTTTAAATCAGATCCCAATGCTGTATGTTCAAGAAATAAATGAAGTACACATTTTCAATCCAGGGATCATCCTGATTAAAAAGAGGTACATGTCCATATAGAGCAAATGTAGACTGAGATACAAGGGTCCTAGTGAGACAGAATTTCGCATTTATTATTATAGATATTTGCTTATGTAATTCTTCATGCACGGAGAAATATGTAAATGTTTTTCTCAATGTGGATAATACTAATGAAATATTGTATGTATGTGGATATTATTTTCCCTGTATATGCATGAATTTGTATGTATTTATGTCCTTATTTCAAATGCATACGATACAGAAACTAGCATATTTTTCAAAACAAATACTGTGCTCGTGTTGCTAGTCGTTTTAATTTTACTATTCTTCGTTTTAGATTTTGTATCAGAGCTATTTTGTAGACTTTCTTTCGGTATATGTATTAAGGCAAGCGTATCGTCTAAAAGCATGTTGTATACGGTATCGATATGCTTTTGCATCACTTTGCGTTTTATTGTTATGGAAAACGCTGTGAAGATGGGTCCTTAAAGATTAGTCGCTACTCAACATTTTCAATAATACAGCATGCTTTGAGTACAAAAATTACATTCCTACTGTGCTTGAATGTCATTTTATAAAGTTATCCACTTGTTCAATGATCATATTTTAGTAGATTTAACTGACTATGTTAAGAGGTTTCCTTCCCAACCATAAGGTTCTGGTTTCAGTCCCGTTACGTGGAAATCTAAACAAGTATTTTATTATAATTCTATTATAATTCTGGACTAAGCAAAGCCTCCTGGGTAGATTTTGTAGGCGGAGACTGAAAAAAAAGCTCGTCGTATATATGTCTATATCAATGTGCATGCGTGTGTCTTTGTGTTTGTCACTCACCACCGTCTGACAATCGATGTCAGTTTGTTTATGGAATTACCGACTTCAGAAAATGACCGATAAAATAAATATCAGACTGAAAAAGTAAATGAAGTACTGATGTCGGTTTTTCCCGCTAAACCTTTCCAGATGGTACACTATCGAGGCTGCTATCCGATAGCAGGTAAAAGATAAAAGATGCATACACACACACACACATACACACACACACACACACACACACACTCACACACACACACACACACATACACACATACATACACACACACATGCACGCACGCACGCAAACAGATGCTCACGCACACACACATGCTTATGTATGTATATATACTTACCAAAATTATGCATGTTGGTGTGCTTGACAGTGTCTCATAATATTGTAAAGACCATTGTACCTCAATTCAGTATTAAATCATATTTTATCTTATGGATAATTTGCAAAGATATCTAATGCGATATAATTTCCCGTCGAGTGCAGAAAGGAAATTAATATTGGCATAAACAACTTTATCTATCGGTATCTCTACAATTAAACGTCATCAAATATGTATCAATAAATTTTATAACTAAATGTTACTAATCACTTATTTTTCAATGGATAGTTGCCAGCAGTATATTACTAAACTTGCAACACTTGTTTATTTGGTAATCACAAACAAATTTTGTCGTCTGCTCTTCAGTAATTATTATACTGAAACCTTTAATTATATGATATAGTTTGTTATTGTAAACAGTATTTTTTTTTTAACATTATATATATATATATAATTCTAATTTAAGTGACGTTTTCGAATGTATTTTTCATCACATTCGGAAAATCAATAAAGAGCTATAACACTATTTTAAAATATATTACTTATATTTTCATTAGCTAGATATTCAACGCAAATATGTGCATAGGTATTTTATTATTGT
The DNA here is from genome assembly GCF_001194135.2 of Octopus bimaculoides. Lineage (NCBI taxonomy): Eukaryota > Metazoa > Mollusca > Cephalopoda > Octopoda > Octopodidae > Octopus > Octopus bimaculoides. The sequence continues at coordinate 36,116,473 of NC_068988.1, forward strand.
TGTTCTCTTTGCTCTGCAGAATTCTCGAAATATAACCATCTCTCGAAAGTTAGCAAATATATTCGATTAATGTTTGTTTCATTTGTAGGATATTTAATTTGTAAGCATTGAAACATATGCTGTTTACGTTGAACATTCCAGAAGTTTTGAGACTTTTTCAGAGAAACAAGCATAACCGTCGTGAATTATTGAAATTTTAGGATATCATTAATATAACTTAATAAGCTGACCTGCCAACCTTTATTCCAGATTGAAGGAAGCGGCTTTAATGGCACTTTGAAAACTCCCAACTAAACACTACTTCCCACTGGTGATTAGTTTGCAGAAGGTAGACGGCACAGGTAGACAATTTAGAAGCTCTGTGTTTAACGCAATAAAAACGCTACAGAAACTTATGAAATGCTCCAGAATTCTTATGGACTATCTTGTATGAGCCGAGTTTTCGATGTTAGATGGCAATCGAGTCTTTTGTAAAGAGCATGGGGATCACTTTTTCTCAACAAGGACAACATCTACATCCACTGGCTTCCTTGGGTCAGGTGGTCAACAAAGAGTGTCTTGTGGAGGTTTTGCGGGCATTTAGGAAGTTATTTCATTGTAAAATGCTAAAGCAACCGTAGAAGTAGCTTTAGCAGGAAGGCATTATGGACACTGTACCGCGTGTTCCTTCTAAGTGACCAACTACAGAGATTGACATCAAGAGTCTCCGTCACCGACCCTAAAATCCAGATTTTACAACCTGCGGCTTTGTGCTGTTTCATATGAGGATGAAGGTGGCTTTGACAGGGTGCCTAGACACTTTTACTTTAGAAGAATTCCATGGGGCATTCAAAAGCAAGCTAGACGCTACAATACATAGAATGCAGACGATTCTACTTTAAGGATTAGAATTTTCTACACCTTTGAAATTAATAAATGTCTCTACTGAAACTATAAAATTTCTTTCATGCACCTTGTATTTAATGCATGCAATTAATTCACTGGAATATTAATTCCTTTAATAAACAACGATGGACCTTTGCAGAGTTTGAGATTTTCAGAAAAAGCAACGTGAAGTGTACCTGGAAAATGCAGTTAGCTACAAGTAGATTAAATTTTTTGGCAAGAAGTATTATTGTATCTTCACAAAGAAGTTACGCAATTCTGGTATGATAAATGATTAAAGTTTTCATCCAACTTTATGTTATATATATATATATATATATATATATATATATATATACGCACACATTTTTTCTTACCCTCCATTTTCCCCCGTTCTCTCCTTTTATATGTGCGCGTGTACATATACATATGCATATATAGATGTATGCATGTATATATCAGATATACTCATTCTTCGCGTAGTAAAAAGTAACGCCAAATATTTATAAATGTGCATTACCTTATTTTGCAAACCAGGAAAACTCAGGAATGGTTACTTCGAACAAACTGTGATAAACGACACCTTCTACATATTATATGAAAGCAATGATCGATTCGAGGTTTATAATTTTCCTTTTTAAACTAGTATAAATCCTCTCATGAATTTTCCATCGCTAAAAATATTTGTCAAATGCGAAGGAAAACATATTCAGGAATAAAATTCTTTGCAATGCCATTCATATTCATTATAGCACTGAAGGGGATATTAGTGCAAAGAGACATATGTTTGTCAACATCTCTGTCTCTCTATGACTTTGTCATACATCATATTGTCTGCATTTTTTTTTATGTATAGGCATGCGTCTGTGCTTGATATATATACACGCGCAAAAAGTGAAAGAGAAAGTCAGGGAGACAGAGACAGAAAGACGGAGAGCGACAAATAGTTAGATAGATAGATAGACTGATAGATTTATTGATTTATAAATAGGTAGATAGATAGAAAGTTAGACAGAGAGAAAGAAATAAGGAAAACAGGTTTCAGTTACCAAAATTATATTCCATAACGATTCCAACATTAAATACACACACACACACACACACACATACTCAAACATGGACACACATACACAGATAGAAACAAACACTCAGACAAACAGATATATATATATATATA
>NC_068988.1:36118635-36119763 GCF_001194135.2 Octopus bimaculoides
TATATATTTATAGATATATATATATATATATATGTGTGTATATATATATATGGGAGAATTTACGAAAAAAACGACAGACAACAATATATACATATCATATATGAGTTTTTTACCTGTAATTTGGGATTTTGTCCCTAATATTATTATCATACATATATATATATATATATATGTGTGTGTGTGTGTGTGTGTGTGTGTGTGTGTGTGTGTGTGTCTGTGTTTTTATGTGAGTGTGTGTGTGTGCGTGTATTTAATGTTGGACTCGTTATGAAATGTAATTTTGGTAACTAAAACCTATATCTTTCCTTCTTTCTTTCTCTCTATCTAACTTTAATGTAACTTGTATTTAATGCATGTAATTAATTCACATATATAAAACTTTATAATTAAAGATTAATCATAATAGAGGGTAACGAAGTACCAGCTTGCTAAAAATAAGAGTTAAAATACTCAAACAAGCCACCAAACTCACTGGCAATCATAATAAACCAATCAGGCAAACGAACAGAGAAAATGTAACATTTTAACTCATTTGGAAGCTGAAGAATTAGGTTATAGATATACCTGTATCATGATTTCCAATCCTTGATTAATCCTAAATTCTCTTCCGCAGGTCTTCTCTTCCTAAATACTCAGTGATAAAATCCTACTCACCTCGTTATGCCCGTTATGCGTTGAACAGGCTAGCGCCAAAATCAAAACAGTTTCAGTGCTTAAATTTACGATAAATGAGTAAATATTCGAATGAATATTCATATAGATATTATTATTATTATTGTTCAGTAGTTTTATTTTTATAACGTGCTTTCACTTCACTACCGAGCGCAGCTCTGTGCGCCTTGGGTATGTGCTGTGGTTTGCTGTGGTGCTCTTATGTTTACTGTATTGAAAGTGTTTTGCGTAGAATGTGTGCAGTACCCAGTAGTGCAATTTTCTGTATGTTATATATATTTGTAAGTCCTGGTGTTTTTGTTATGTATTTGTCTGAATATTTTTTTATTATACCTAAGGCACCTACTATGATAGGAATTGTTTCTGTTTTTAGATTCCACATTCGAGTTATCTCTATTTCCAGGTCTTTGTATTTTGAAAGTTTTTTCCATTTCTTTTAGAGAAACGTTGTCATCT
>NC_068988.1:36121549-36125189 GCF_001194135.2 Octopus bimaculoides
TATATATATATATATATACATACATACATACATACATACATACATACATACATGTCCTTGTGCGTATGCTTATATACACTACGAATATGAAGTTAACAGAACCACATTACTACCTCTGTCGATTATATGATAATGGGACGAGTGATACCCAAGTATACCATGTAGCCTAATTATGGAATATTTTACATTTTTTTTCTTGATGCACCCATATTTTCCGTGGTGGAAACTCACATCGTCAGCTACTTTTAAACAAGTGTAGTTCAACACATTGAGTATATGGCTGTTGTTATCATTGTATATGATACCGAACAGAAAAATGAACGAAATTGTGATTTATTTATATTAAACTGAAATCATAATAGACTTAGGAATCCAGAATAAGGTACTTTTAGATTTATTTAGTCAGGACGTATTTTTGCAAGAAGGTGTCAATGCATGTCATTTGCTATTATGTAGATGAGAAATGTGTCTTAAAACGATAGTATACAAGATTCTTCTCGCAAGTGTACACAACGATACTGGTAGTCGATGTTATAGTCATATAGTTACGCCAATACAGCAAACTTCCTTAGTGTACATAAAATATCGCATGAAAATATGAGTACATATATGTGTGTCCGTATATAAGTCATTCACATAAAAGCTGCATATACGAGTGACTGTGTGCGCGTGTCTGTGAGAGAGAGAAAGCGAGAGTGGGTGATAGAGAGGGGAGAGAGAGGGCGGACAATGAGAAATAATAATTTTTGTGTAGACATCTCTCATTGTGGTACTCGTTTTTCAAGCTCCTGAAATTATAAACTGTAAGATGTGTAATTAAATTGAAACATAACAATATAATGTGCTCCCAGAACTACCTGATGTTACACTATAATACGTAACAAAGAAGAACTATTTTACATAAAGTCATTTTTAATAATTTGGCGATAAATGACTGGATTAAGTTGAAATGATGATTAGAAGTAAAGAGTTAAAAGCTTCACATCCCCCACCGAAATTTTAAGAAAGAGAAACCACTGTTTCGCAGCAATTTTATTAAATACGAATTATATGATAATGGGAGAGAGGTTACCTATTTATCTTTCTACCTAAATATTCCATAATAAAGGTCTAAATAAAAAAAAAAGGAGAATGTTTTGTAATCATAAGTGTATCATCTTGAGCATATTGAATGTGTGGTTTGCTTGCCACAGCTCTATGTGACGCCTCGTCTGAGATTTTCAATTTTGATTCTGGCTAATTCTTTTGATTCAACTTAGGTTTATACATAAATAACTATTCCCAGTAAAATTACTAGAGGAACGCAAAATGTTTGTGTCAAAAACATAACTTTCCTAGAACGCTCTTGAACTTAGTGCCACTAACTGCTAATCAATTTAGCTGTAGCAGCAAATATAAACACCCGAAGAAACAACTAATGTGTTTATAGAATTGTGAACCGTTCCGGGCTTGATCGTACAGCTCTTTTTTTAGGCAGATCTTGTCCGATACAAACATTGATATTACTGCACTTCTCAAGTACGACTATTAGAAGTATGCCAGCTGATGCAGAAAATCAAAGAGAAATGGTTAACTGCACTAAATCACCTTTACTCTCATTATTCCGTTCTCAATTAATGATGGGGAATAAAGTGATCTTGTGAAAATAAGTATAGGTTAAGTTTTCGTTTGGTCGTTTGAGCATGTTACGATGGTGCACATTCTTTTAGCTGCATTGATAACACGAAAAAGTAAATATTGCCTTTAATCAAGTGTTTCGTTCCATATATCTCCCTCGATCATCTTTATGCTTATTTTATAATCAATGTGTCTAAAAAGATTAATTTATCATTTCTGTTCCCCATATAAAACTGAATGTCATTCTTAGTATTATTTATAACTTATATTGAGAAAATATATACACACTTCATTCCCAAAAGATGAAACAATGCTTTAAATATCTTACCTAATTTGCTTCAAGAAATAGTAAAAATGTCTTTCTCATTTTCGCCAAGGTTTTATAATAATTTTTTATATCAAGAAAGATCTTCAACAAATTTCCAAACACTGGTTCCCATTGCTGTTACAAATATGTGCCTGTATACTGTCAAAACTCTAGCAAAAATTTTCCTTTTTGTTTTTGTTAATTTTCCGTTCTTTTTAATAAAAATATTGCTTATTTATGTTTCAGAGCTAAGCTACAAAAATATTTCTAAAAACATTGCTTAAAATAAGTAGGACCATCATGAGTTATAACATGAGATTAAGAAGCGTGTTGACGAGATGTTGGAACTGAACAACTTAAAGCAATTTAGATCTCATATATGTCAACACTTCCAGTGATCATATGCAGCTTGAGTTTACATCTTGACTGAAGTTACCCAATTATATTTCTACCTAAGTATTCTATAATATAGGAGTAACGAAAACAAAGAGTATGTTGGAATTAGAAGAGCTTCATCTTCTTTAGTAATTTGAGTGTTGTTTGCTTGCCTCAGCTCGATGTGGCTCCAAGTCTAAAGTTTTCAATTCGGGTTCAAGTTCATTCTTTTAATCCAACTCAAATTTAACACACACACACACACACACACACACACACACACACACACACACTGTCTCTCTCTGTCTTTCCCTCTCTCCCTCTCTCTCTCTTACCTTGTCCCCCCTCTCCCTCTTACATGCATATATATTGAGTTTTCCCCGGTATGACATTAAATTTCCTCCAATTGAAAGGTTAAAACGTCCCCCTTCGATCATCGATCACCATGGGATTGCACATGAAAAGTTACTCTCGGAGGCACAAGTCCAGGCAAGGTTGTTTATGAAAAGCCAGCAGTCGCCCATGCATATCTGTTTCTCCTCTGTATGCCACCGATGTTATCCAAGGGAAAACGGAAACAGCTTGGCCATAGAAACGTCGCAACTAATTTCTACGGTTGAGTGATATTGAGCAACATGAAATAAAATGTCTTACTCAAGAGCACAATACACAGCCCGGTCCGGGAATGGAACTCACTACATCCTGACTGTGAGCCTGACGCTCTAACAACTGAGCCCTGCACCTTCACTTGTGTGCACGCTCTGGATTGAAAGGTGCCAACTTGAGATTTGCTAAACATTTAATAGTATGGAATCCCATTCTAGGGAAGAGTACACGGAAGTGAGCTGGAGTGGTAGTATAAACCCTTTCGTGGAGTCAAATGCCTGGTGATTCAATGGTGAAAACATGGTAATAATTCGAATCCTGTGATGATTAGAAATGGGTCACAAAGATTCACAGAAGTTAGCATTCGTTCTGATAACGCGTAAACTAATATAAGTGCATGTGTTGTAAAAGCGTCTGTGTTTCAAAAGTGAGTTCGGGAGAAAAGGGAAATAGCAAGGTGTGCTGCAAATTACCGAGAAGCCGACAACGGATAATGACTACTCTATCTAGCGAAAGAAAAATTAACTAACTTCGGGTTCAGAATGAAATTCCATGAACACTCATGCCAGCAAGCATGACATACATGCACATGTGTGTAGGTGTGTGGGTGTAATACATGTAGAACAAACATGTGTATGCACGTGAGTATACTATATACATGTATGTCACGTGCTCATATTAAATGTAATGCCTACTTCTGTGATTCTTCTGCTGCCATATATATATATATATATA
>NC_068988.1:36125422-36126085 GCF_001194135.2 Octopus bimaculoides
ATATATAAAGTGTGTCTGTATGTCTGTGAGTGTCTTTATGTATATATGCACCTGTTCTTCTATGAATATATATGGTAGCTGAATGAATGCGTGTATATGTGAGCTTGAGCCTGTGTGAGATTGTGTGTGTATGCACTTGTATACGTCTATATGAAGTAATTATTTTCAGATGGTTAAACTTCTCACTTGCCTCATTAAAAACGCTCATTAGCGCTGTAGTTGGCCGACGGAGAAGAAGCAATAACCAAATTTATCGACCTCCATCATTTTGACTAATTTACTGATCGTGGAACGGCTGCAATGATAGAGTAGTCAGTAACGTGTTTAATTATAAAGTCATGGCTAATTAAAGAACACTTTTTGGTAACAGTGAAATTAAAAAAGAAAATATTCAAAATAAGTAGCATAAACAAAGCATTGAAACAACATTTTCTAGTGTTAACACTGAATATAGAGAAAGAGCGTAGAGGAGAAATGCGAATATTCAGAAGTTATGTGCGCGTGAGAGAGCAAAGAAAGAAAGAGAGATGAGAGCAAACATTGGAATTAAAAAGTGACAGTTTAAAAAAATGCAAAAATCTAAAAATGTAATAAATGGAAGGAAGTATAAGCTCCTGCCCACATAAGCAAAAATTTAAATATATATATATATATATATATATA
>NC_068988.1:36127314-36134418 GCF_001194135.2 Octopus bimaculoides
TATCTATACACATATATATACATGTATATACACACATATATTCATAAATACAAATGGAACACTTCGTGGGTTACGACGACGAGGGTCCCAGCTGATACGATCAACGGAACAGCCTACTCGTGAAGTTAGCAGACACGTGTACCTTTCTCGTAGCTCTCAGGGAGATTCAGCGTGACACAGAGTGTGACAAGGCTGGTCCTTTGAAATACAGGTACTACTCATTTTTGCCAGCTGAGTGGACTAGAGCAACGTGAAATAAAGTGTTTTGCTCAAGGAAACAACGCGTCTCAGGGAATTGAACTCACGACTTAACGATTGTGAGCCGAATGCCCTAACCACTAAGCCACGTGCCTTCATATATATGTATATACATATACATACATATATAACACACATATGTATGCATGTATGTCTGTATGTATGTATGTATGTATGTATGCATGCATGCATGTATGTATGTATGTATGTATGTATGTATGTATGCATGTATGTACAAGAATTTGTTGCATAGATCGGATGAAAAATAGTACAGAGTATTTTGTCTGAATTGCCGAATATCAAAGATGAAAATTGGTGTGATATCTTAATGGAAATATGATTCAGGTAATGGTCAAAGATAGACGGTAAGTGAGCGGAGTCTACCATACGGAGTTATCAAGTGTGAGCTGTAGATACGGATAAAATACCAAGTGAGACCAAAAATATGTATAAAGCAAATATATATATATTCACTGAGATGGCTTTGGGCAGCTCGGAACTATAGTAGAGAACACTCGAGTAAGGTACCACGCATTAGGACTGATTTCAGGCCCATGTAGTTGAGAAGCAGTCTTCTTACCACAACATTACACAAGTGCCTATATGCGTGCGTGTGTGTGTTCGTGCGAGTGCGCACACGCTCCTCTGTGTGTGTTTATATATACATATCTGTACAACCACATATATATGGGTAGAAAGAGTAACGTGGGCGCGAGATACACAAATAACGTATTTAGCGTGAGAGACTATTTATCGAAAATACGATGAATACTGAGCAGTATGTATTTACTCCCAAATGCATGCATCGCACATTTAAGTTAGTTTGAGATCTGACCCGCTGTATTTACATCTATTTGTCTACAGCGGGGAATTTTTGCCATGACAAAATGCAGAGGACTGTTTCCTTACGGGATCGAATATGCCTCAAGTATATTTGAACTATTAATAAGTTTGTATTTATACACTTCACTGCCCAGTTATGTGGCTCCATATATGTGCTTTCGGTACTCTATAATCCCATCAATCATTCCACTCCGTCGAATTATCACATGTCAAATGTGCTCTTGTAAAGTTTTTCGTAGCATGGATCTTTCCATGATCCTTTGCCTTTATCTAGGTCTCACTTGCATATAAGAGCAGAGGTAGGACAATGGTACTGAAGAGTCTGTCGCGTAAGGCATGGTCTGGTTTTCTGTGGAGCCCAACCATTATTGAATGAAATACCTTCCATCTAGTCCTTCTTCTCTTTGAGACTTCAGCACCCATACCTCGGCGCATATTCTTTTTGTGTTCTATGTAGACTTACTCTTCCTTCTTTTATTTTATTGCTTCCCATCTATATTCGACCTTGTGCTACGTCTTTCGGTCGCTTATATTTTGCTTTCATGCAGCTCGTTTTAAAACCTACTGCTTGTCTCTGAGTGTCCCACCCTGCTAGCATGGTCTGTACATTGTATGTGGTTTCAGCGATGGTAGCTGCTCACCATTGATGTTCACGCCACCAATCCAATCAATGTTCTTGATGATCATTTCTAGACATATCATAAAGAAATTTCGAGTGACAGTATTTCCTTGCTTGACACCGTTCTCAACCTCACTGGTTGTGCGAAGTAGAGCTATATCCTTTGAACATCCACAGTTGGCATCTCTGAGAAGTTTGATGTATTGCGCTCCGAAACCCTGTATCATCTATAGAGATTGCAACACTGCGTTCATTTCCATGCTATGTATGTATGCATTTTACATTTATACAAATATACGCATTTATATATATGCATATTTACAAGTATGTGTGAATGTGAACCCCCTGATTGTTCGGCACAATTTCTGTGTCACTTCTCAGCGAGTGCTGTTCTTTCATAGAAAAAAAAAACAGCACATAATTATGCGTGCATATGTATGTACGAATGCTTTTATGTATGCATTTGGATTAATTAGAATTTAACAGTTAATGTCTATTATATACAGTTTTATGTACAATTATTTTCTGATCAATGTTTACAAATTATAAATGGAAAACAGAATTAACCCCCGGAAGCAAATTGAAGTACATGCTTTCTGTTGAATTTTAAAACATGAAATCCTGCATTGAACACATTCGAAACAAATAACAAATCAATGATAATATCTGACAGAATTATATAATATTTTGAACAAAATGAATGCTGATAGAAGCGCAAACGATGATCCAAATTACTTCGGAAATACAGGTCCAGCAATAAATGTAGTAGAACTATACAAACATTGCAAATTCTGCTGATTGTTTGAAATATTTATTACCTGTCTGATTTATCAGGTATTTTCCAATATACTGAAAATATTTGGATATGAACGTTATTGGATATTTTTTCTCAAATGTCACTGAAACCACATGTCACCTGACAATTTTAATTTCAAGAAATATATTGTGTATTTTTGTACTGACAATTATAAACAAACTGTTGAGTTCCTTGCTCTCATGAAACTACTAATTTACTAGAGATCACTTCCTAATATAATAGTTGTTAAATATCTGTTCCTCGTAAGACAAAATGGTTTAGGTCTATGTTGGAGCGCAGAGATCTAACAATTCTATGTAAATCTAATTTTGCTTAACTTGCAGACCATTGATGCTATAGGCTACAATACTTTCGTCTGTGATCTACAGTGCTGTTAAGATGTCTACCGTGAAAAAATATTAAGTAACCGCTCATTTACGACCTTGAAAATGAGCATAAAATATGATGAAACGCAAATTTTGTGGGGGCGATATTCACTTACGTGAATATCTTGTAATGAAGAAAAACCGGTGAAGAAGTCCAGTTATCGTTCAAGTGATGTTTAGAGGCAAATATGCAGCATAACTTTGCAAGATATATTTTACTGAGAATTCGTATGAATTATATTGTCAATAGATACCCGTTTATTTTCTATAAAGTTAAACACGTAGAAAGTATATAGAGGTGCTATTAAGTTAGACTTTGCCTGGGCCAATCTTTGGTCGAAACATATCTAAGTTATCTAAGTTAAAGTAATGCTGTATTGCACCACAGTATAGAAAAAAGGTGAAAATCTTACAATATAAGCCAGAAATAAAAATTTGAAGACTTTCTATGAAAAATAGATGACAGTTGAATTATCTATTTATGCGACTTTTCAGACAGTCCATCTCATATAAAAGAACCGAAAACTATATTTCTAAAACACATATGTGGAAAAATAAATCCATCCTGAAACAAACTGAAAATGACTTCTAAGAACATCGTAGTTTCCATAATCATTCATGACGGCGCCTCATAAGTGCAGAAGTTTGACATTTTTGTACAAGATACCATGGTGATGAATGCTGCGAACAAGCAGTCGTTCCCATTCTATACTTATAATTTCTAATTTATTTAAAAATACAATACATACTATTGACAAAGGCTGTATAACGATGAAAATTTAATGATCTTATTTGAATGATTACTTAATCTAGCAAGAAAACAACTATCATTACTTAACTGGAGAATTTTACTTATATAAGTATTAACCAGAATGACGTATGCACTCTCAGGAAAGCCTAATGTGTATATTTTTAATATAAATACGGTCTCAAACCAGCCATTTACATGACCATGAACTAGTTTAGTTGACAACATAAATGAAAGGTAATTAACACTTCTTGAGACATCATCGTGTTTAATCGACACGTACCCTATGAGAATAAGGCATTAATAGGCGACTACAATGGCACAATACTACTGGAAGTGCACTGATTTACAGAAATAGGGAGAGGAAAACATAGTTAGCACCGCCTATACAATAAACGTAAAATATATTATAACCTGCAATTTCCTCTCTTAGGCGTAAATCAAAGTGCTCTTCAAATACATCAATGCAATAGGATAGTTAAAGCTGTGTAACTATTATGGGAACTTAAATATAGAACCATATCCAAATTCATGCAACGAGAAACACGCCACGGCATATTTTCTAAGGAAAGGGTCTTTGCCCCAAAAACAATCACTCTAATGTAACATCAATGTCTTAACGAAGGAAATTATATTATCATGACAGATAAAGCAAACGGCACTCATAGAAATTATCCACTACTTTATCACAATATCTGTAGAAGCTGAGGAAAGGGTCAAATAAAAATCGTAAGCCTGAAAAATATGTATAATACATTCAATAATGTATTTTCTACAGAAAATCGGAAATATTACCTTTGCACAGTCGTACACATTCCTGCGAAACAATTTCAGCTACTGAGCACAAATCCATTGCTACTGATGCAATCACTGGTAAATTTTCCGCTACATACGATTTCAACAACACCTTTGCAGCTGGCTCTATAAAAACAGTTAACGCTCCATATCTCACAGACAAATGTATTTTCTATTGTTGCAGAAATCCTTACTATCCTCACACATTAACAGCCTACATAAATTCAGTGATATAATGCTCTTCTTGTACGCTTTCATGTCCTGTTCGAGGATATTCTCGCCAGAGGTGAATCTGATCACGGCATATTTCTGTGGGGCTTACGGTAGTTCAACAAAAACGTCGCTCATCATTTGTACCTATTGTCTTCGTTCATCATATGCTTGAAATTGGATCCAGATTCCTTAGTCTCCTCATCCTCATCGTTTTGTTTTGCTCTTTATTTATTATATCATACGAAGTTGCCTGTTTTCATGACAGAAAACTATTCTGTACTTTTTCACCGTGAATCACACCTCATTAAAGCCTTGTTCTTCCTAAAATCTGAACATTAATGATATTCACGCGTTCAAAGAGATGTATATATATATACAACTCAATTTTGTAGGCATCTGGATGCACCTCCTATACGGTTGCTGCATAAGATTAGAATCTTCCTTTGAAATGTTTGTCTACAAGCGAATGCCAAGATAACAACTGGTACAAACCACATAGAAAACTTAATATTAAATGTAGGCTATATTTTCGTTATGGAAGTTTTAATCATCACTAGTTAGTCCGAAATGCAGGTTTCAGATTTGCAAATGAAAAAATGTTAACTTTAGTTCTATAAGCTCATAATAACCCTGAAGAAGTTCTGCACATATAGTTAGAAAATGACGACTTAGTATTTAACCAAATGCTTAGAATTTCATATCAAGTAGGGGCTAGTACTGAAACACGTATGTAGGTTTTTCACATTTTTTTAAACTTTACAACTTATAATTTATTTGTATTGGTATGTTTTTAAAAAGTTTCAACAACTTAATTCATACATATACATTATCCATACATCCAATTTTCCATTTTTTTCTTTCAATATTAATATGTATTACTACAATAATCCCTAGCATATCGCAGTAACTATCGCATTATATGACAGTGATTAAGCAATGGTCCACAGATGAGATCCAGGGATTCTCAGTATAGAGGGCACTTAGTAGCGCTCAAAATATTCAAACTTAGATACCGAATGGGACCAATTCCACGCTGTAAAGAATGGCTATAAGAGGGACTAAATTGAGCGGATATACAGGCAATTACGCGGATAAACAAATTAAATATATTAAATAAAACAGTTTGGTTAAGCAATACGAAATATGTCTGTGTACATATGCAAAACGAGAGAACGCAAAAAACTGGAGACTTTCAGATAATGAATATTTAAGTATATATATATATATAGATATTTATATTAATAGATCCACCTTACACGGAATACAAACGACAGAGTACAAACGATTTCATTTTTTAATGTCTCTGCGTCAAGATCTGAAATGTAAGATCGTTTCTACCTTGATGATGAAGGCACGTCTTCTTCAATGTGTATTACAGCTATTATGACCGCATATTGTGATGAACTACATCTACCAACATTATGATGTACTCCGAGCCCTCAGAAACAGTAATTGGACTTTATTCCACACTCTCGTTTTGCATGTGTACGTATGTACATATTTTGATTTGCATACCCAAACTGTTATATTTAATATATCTAAGTTGTTTGTCTATATATATATATATATATATATATTAGACGAAATGAGCTAACGAAGCCAAGGCTGTGAAGAGTTTTCAGGACATTTATATGGAAAAAGATAGAGATATAGTCTTATAGCGGTTTCTGGGTTATTATGGATATCTCTTCATCAGAGGCGATGTGAGATGGTTAAGTAGAGGTAAATATTTGAGTTCGAAATAAGGAATCATTACGGTAAAGGAGGAGATAGGTAATATACAGGGAAAGATGGGAATGAAAGTAGAAATAAAATATAAAATATATATTTTATCTTTACTTTCATTCTCTTATTTCCTTCATTATTCCTTATTTCTTCCTTTTCCATAATGATTCCTTATTTCGAAGTCAAATATTTACCTCTATTTAACCATCTCACATCACTTCTGATGAAAGGATATCCATAATATCCCAGAAACAGCTATTAGACTATATCTCTATCTTTTCCCATATAAATGTCCTGAAAATTCCTCACAGCCTTGGCTTTGCTATCTCATTTTATCTAATACACACACACACACACGCACACGCACACATACACACACACATACACACACACACACATACATATATATATACATATATATAGAGAGAGATAGATAGATAGATAGATAGATAGATAGATAGATAGATAGATAGATAGATAGATAGATACACTCCTATATAGACACAAATACACACATACACATATCAAAATTGTACAAAAAAAGAGCAAAAGGCAGAAACAGGTGAGGGATTAACAATGATGGTGTATTAGTTTCACACTGAGGAGAAATGGAAGAGTCTTTGACGTTTCGAGCCTTTGCTCCTCTACAAAATAGAAAGAGGAGAGGATACGGATAGAAGAATGAAAAGGACAGAACGGAGAGAAAAGTATCGTGGCCGCA
>NC_068988.1:36134428-36134657 GCF_001194135.2 Octopus bimaculoides
CACTCTCACCTGTTTCTTAGCAGGCTACTATTTCCCAATGCCCAGACATGTTTTCACAGCAGATTGCCAATTGTGTGTGTGTGTGCGCATGAGCGTGTGTATGTGTGTGTCTGTATCTATACATATGTCTCGATATATATATATACTAGCATGTGTGCACATGCGTGTATGTGTACATGTGTATGTGTATACATGCGCGTGTGGTTATGTATACATATATATATATATA
>NC_068988.1:36141365-36141918 GCF_001194135.2 Octopus bimaculoides
ATATATATACGTATATATTATTTGAAGTAGTATATAGATTTTATGGAAAAAGTAGATTGTGGAAATGTTGCATAATTTTCCATTTAGCGGTTGCATGTCGTTTCAGACCTTCCTCATGAATGACTTTATTATAGACAATTTCTTAATATATTTATATCCATAACATTTTATGAGCACCAGTCCTTATTAAAATGATACATATCCCCTCACATATATACAATTAAATAAACACATATACATGTTATACCATTCCAAAACAATATTGATCGAGTCTTTCTTCTACAGCTGGATAATATGACGACTCTCAGCAAAATACAATGATTTCAAGAAATGTGGTATTTTGAACTGTCCTAAATTTCAACCATATCAGAGAAACTTCTCTCTTTCTTTCCTTGCTTCTTGATATCCAGTTTTCCTTGTTACTTACCGTAAACAAACCTTCAAGAATTCACTACACACATACTTACACACACACTCACACACACATAGGTATGTATATATATATATATATATATGTGTGTGTGTGTGTGTGTGTGTGTGTGTGTGTGTGTGT
>NC_068988.1:36141928-36142526 GCF_001194135.2 Octopus bimaculoides
GGGGGTAAATTAAATTGGTTTGCAACAGGGAAAAGAATATTGGATGTTACATACCAAAACTTAACCGAATATTTTATTAACAAATATCCAGATAATGTATGAAGATTTCATTTACAATCGGGTAAAAGGTGAGGACACCCCTCCTTATATATATTCATTTATATTTTGCTGGATTCAGTCATTAGACTGCAGCCTTGAGGACTGAACCAAGGCTTTGAGGCATTTTTAGTTGAATTAATCCACTTTAGTACATATTTTGTAGACTGGTACTAGTTGTAACGTGTCTTTTGCTGAACCGCTACGTTACGCGTACGAGGGACGTATACAGGCACGAAAACATAAATACACACGTACATGGATACATACATTCATGTACGTTTGTATATATATATATATATATATATATATATACCCAGCTCTTCGAAACGCCAGTGTTAAAACGGGGGTAGCTGATGAAGGAGAATGTTCTCTATGTGGCTTGTGTATTTTCTTGTCTACGTTTTGTTTGCAATGTCCTGTACCCAGATATGCACCTATACATACAGGTGGATGTCGGTATTCACATACCTGTACGTATATATGCATATACTCATTTACT
>NC_068988.1:36142724-36143722 GCF_001194135.2 Octopus bimaculoides
ATATATATAGGATCATCCCATTAATAATGCGTTCTTTTTATACTTTTTTATTTGGAAAATTTAGGAAGAACAACGTTGTTTTTAATCTAAGTGCCGTCCTTTTCTACAATGATCTTCCATCTATATGGAAGACTAGCAAGACTCCTCTTCCAAAATTCACTTTTCCGTGAGGAAAAATACTCCTCCAGTACTGTTCTGACCTCGTAACTGATAATCCGCTGGGAGTAAATGATAATCAGATGGGGCAATGTTCAGCGAATATAGTGGGTGGGGCATTGTTTCCCTTTCAAACTGCACTAGCCTTTGGAACAGCATCGTTGCTGAATGTGGCCTAGCGTTATCCTGACGGAAGAACACCTTTCGTCTTGAAACGAAAGATGGTCCTTTTTTCTTCTAGCGCTGACTTAAACAGCTCAAGCTTCTTGTAGTTGATCTACTTTGTTATCGTTTGGCTTGGATTTAAAAGTACAAAGAAGACTAAGCTTTTTATATCCCACCAAACACATAACAGAACCTTATGTGGGTGAAGACCTTTTTTACCGAGGAGCTGGTGTTTTTCTTTTCCCTTCTCACTATCTTCGATGCTTGACATTTTTATAGGGACCTTCTGGGCCTGTCTTCCGTCCATATGTACATTCAATATATGCTAAATATTTTTTGCCTGTCGTCTGTTTATTTATAATAGATGTTTGCATTTTTTTAAGTAACGTAATGCAACGCACTCTGGCTTTCATTCTTTTCTACTCTAGGCACAAGGCCCGACATTTTGGGGGACGGAGCCAGTCGAGTAGATCGACTCCAGTACGCAAATGAAACTTAATTTATCAAATCCGAAACGATGAAAGGCAAAGTCAACCTCGGCGGAATTTGAACTCAGAACGTATAGACAGACGAAATACCGCTAAGCATTTCGCCCGGTGTGCTAACATTTCTGCCAGCTCACCACTTTACCCTGGCTTCTATTAACAGTAAGTGTTTATATATATATATATATATAT
>NC_068988.1:36143901-36146778 GCF_001194135.2 Octopus bimaculoides
TATATATATATAATTATATATATAATTGCTTAGATGAAGATTATGGTATTATCTATATTTCAAAGAATTAGCATTAGTAAAAATCTTATTTCAGTAAAATTGTGTCTCTAAACTTATTACATAAATGTGCTTGACCCTTGCCGCAAAACTTCCAGTACTAAAATTGTTGAAAAGTGTCTCAGATCCCACTAATCACATATTTACGCATTCTTCATTATACAAGTTTTCTGTAATGTGTTACGTAATGCAACGCACTGTGATACTGAAGTAGTGTGCATTAATGTTAAACTTCTGCCATATTTTTATCTTCATATTCATCCTTGCTTTAATTGTTACTCAACAAAAATGCATACGAGTACTTTCGTACAGTGATAGGTATTTGAATTTCTATTACTAATGTACTATATTAAATATTATTTACTCTACAGTTAACCAAGGAGTACTAAATAAAGTATATTCCAAGATTTTACTAAATCCCAACTCGCATTCAACAATATTTGTATTTTTAGAAATTAAGAAAATTTCGAATGCAGGAGAATAGTTGTGAAAATACCTTTAGAAAATCAATTAAACTATGCCTATAAACGCAAAAATACAGTCAGCATCTTTCTAGAGAATCGACCTCTGTGCCTGTGAGACTATTTCCATAGTTATTTTGTGTGTTCTAGACTTTTTCATTTCGAAATATGTCACTCACTCAACGCGTTATTATTTGTTTATAAAAATATATGTATATGAATAAGTGTTTATAAAGATGAATAGATAAATAGATTAAATAGATTAAAAGGATAGGCACTTACACAAGAGATTTCCTTTTTTTTTTCTTCCCGCAGGGATATGGCCGAGCAAAAATAATCAAAGAAGTCAGAGGGCGAGCATGCATGCATCTATTCGCGTGTTTGACTGGAAATGTTTTGACATATATAGATACCATACTAGTAGCATATTTATATATTTGCTCACTTTATTTTATGGATGCTTAATCATCAATAACATGAAATAACAGCCTCACGAGCTCACATAGAGCTAAGCTGATCAGAAGATGAACAGCAACAGAGATACTGTGTCAATAGCGTATTTAAACTGTAGGCTTTTATCAATTTGAGGGGAAATTCAGCAACGGTTTACGATCACGGATTCATGCTATTTGCAGTTAAAACCTTTGGGCAGACACTGAATCGACAGTAATCATTGATCACGGCTCTTCTATTTGTAGTTTTTTTTTTCCAACTCAGAAATAGGTTTCATTTAAATTTCATCTGTGTGAGAACGAAGTATTTTATGATACTTTCCGATTATCGGATATGTCACCATAACACTTTGCTCCTTTCCGCTTTCGTGTTTGAATTTTTGTAAACTTCCAGTCATATTAACTCTGCATATGCGGCTCCCATACAATCCTTTCTTTATCTTTTTGCTTTTAGTTATTTATTATCTTCTTTATTCTTCTTCTATCTACGGTTATATTTCTCATATTCATACATTTTACGAGTTGCATCACATTATTCACTTTCTAATATTTTTTACACAATTCTTATAGATATTTTGTATTTCAGCATAATCCTGTTCGTCATATTTTTGAGCAAATATATAAAATCTTAATACTCTACATCTAAGTTGTATTTTAGAAGAAATAGAGCGTTGATTCACGTTGAGGAAACGGGAACATTTTAATGTATAGCCGAAAGTCATGCTTTTCGCACGATGTCACTTTTTCACATTCAAAAGTATTTGTGCACGAACCCATGCACACACACACACACACACACACAGAGGTACACACACACACACACATACATATGTGTGTGTGTGTGTGTGCATGCGCGTGCGCGCGTGTAGATATATATATATATATATATATATACGTGGGTATGTGTATGTGTATGTGCCTGTGTGTGAGTGTGTGTATATGTACAGATATCTATATCTATCTATAACTATCTACCTATCTATATATCAATATTTCTCTCTCTGATTAATAAGTATCAGGTCTGTTGCCATATTGACAAAGCTGACGTTCGCTGAGTGAACCACAGTTTGCCCTTCAATGCTGCTGCACATACGCATTAAATGTTAGCGTTCTAGCACATTTCTACTGTTTACAGCAGTGCTTGGAAGAAACGTGTGGAGTGTGTGATCGTCACATTGACCCTGAGAGGAAACGTTGAGCAGAGAATCTGCATCAAATTTTGCCAAAAGCTTGGTGATACCTGCTCAGAGGTCTACGCAATGTCTTCAAAAAGTGTTCATCCTTCTCAACACAATCAAGATTTTGTGCTACTGAAACCCGATTGATTTTGCTGAAAGCGATTTTGGCACAAACTTGGCAGACACGCGTCTTATGCCCAAATTTTCAGTGAGAATTGACTGGACTGAACCGTAACTAATCTGCACATCCTTTGATAACTCACGAATGGTGACTCAACGATTTCCCCTCATAGCTGCAGGCACATCTGCGATGCTTTTCTCAGTTCTGCTTGTTTCGGGTCTCCCAGAACGTTCATCAATATCGACCTGTTTTCTGCCATCCTGGAAATGTTTGAACTACTCGTATACTTGTGTGCGACTCATACACTCCTCTCCATACGTTTTCTGCAACTTTGCGTTGTCCTCTGAGCAGCTCTCGCCATAACAGCTTCCTCTGTCATGGTGAATGCGACGATTACACATTACACACCATTCTTTCATGTTCTGCTGTAAACAAAATAAGTGAGCTACACCGTTAAAACTTAATGCAGATGCACAGCAGATTTCAATCTGTGCCGAGCAACTTTATTCTGCCTTCTTTAGCTTTGTTACTATGGCAACAGTCCTGATATATTTTGATCAGACCTTGTGTATATGTATGTATATATATATATATATATATATATATAT
>NC_068988.1:36146897-36148385 GCF_001194135.2 Octopus bimaculoides
TGATAATAATATTAGGGATAAAAATCCAAATTTACAGGTCAAAATTCAATTTAATTTAATTTATCAAAATTAAAATTAATTTCAATTTCAGAATATATAATATATTAATATATAATTTATAGGAAAAACCCACAATTCTTCAATTCATCCATGAAAATCCAAAAATTAATATAAACACCAGTTTGCAATGTATCACAAGAAAGGAGGATTACAATTGTCACTAAATGTGACAACAGTATTAGAAAGACTTGCATTGCTAGAAACGAGACCTAAAATACTCTTATTTGTTGTTTTTCTAATCTTTTAGGATTCCCTCTAAGAGTAACATACCATTCGTGTCTTTTTGGCCCTGAGGCTATATTTTGCTTGTTTCTTATTTATTTCCTCTTTGTCCTTCGTTCATCGTCTTCAATTACTTTTCTTCACTTTTGTATGTCCACTTCTGTATCGCTTGTTATCCATGTATTGATTAATATTGGTTCTATATTCTCCGCAAACTTTCGCAGGCACCGCCAGCATGGTGGACCTCTGAGAAAGAGTAATACGATCTGCTTGAAAACTGACGAACAAATAGAAGCATCTTGCGTCTGTTTGTGCTTTCAATATACGTTTTTGTTTTTTTTTTACCTGTTATTTGTTTATCTACAATACACTTTTCCATTTGTGCATATATATATATATATATATATATATATATATATATATATATATATTATATCACAGACGCAGGCGTGGCTGTGTGATAGGAAGCTTGCTTCCCAAAAACATGGCTCCAGGTCCAGTCTCACTGCGTGGCACCTAACTAGAGGCAAACTGGAAGAAGGCCATCGTATATATATGTATATATTTGTTTGTGTGTGTCTGTGATTGTCACCCCGCCATCGCTTAACATCCGATGCTGGAGAGTTTATGTCCCCGTAATCTAGCGTTTCCGCAAAACAGACCCATAGAATAAGTACTAGGCTTACAAAGAGTGAGTCCTGGGATCGATTTCTTTAAGGTGGTACTCTAGCATAGCCGCGGTCAAACAACTGAAACAAGTAAAATAATAAACGAATATATGTACTATCATGTCTGTGTTGTAAAAAATTGCTCACAATTTTATTGGCAATAGATACTGGCGCATCACAACTGTGAGAGAAACCTTTGATAAATGTTAGTAATCACGTTGATATACATGCATAGAATTGAAAAACTTAAGCAATCAGATATATTGTTGAAAATTTTATTCTCCACGAAATACAATATAACATACACACAGGCACACACATATCAATTTAATAAAGTTAAAACATGTTATGGTTTGTACATTTTTTTATTATGGCATTTTAACATTAAAAATATTTTGTAATGCTCATATATATTGTTTTAATGTTAAAATACCATAATAAAAAATATGAAACACAGACAATGTTTTAATTTTAGTCACCTGAGGTACTATTCTAGATACATTCACACAGAGTCAAAACAATATCTATTTATATGTAT
>NC_068988.1:36148665-36156121 GCF_001194135.2 Octopus bimaculoides
TATATATATATATATATATATATATATATATATATATATATATCGGAAAATGGAACTATTTCGTATTTTCAGAATATTTTTCTTACACTGTGTCATGCTGTTTCTCTCGATTTTCTTTCGTATAAACATAAAGTTCAATGTTAGTGTTATAGTTTAAGGAGATTCAGCTTCATATATAATATAGCAAGTTATTTCTGTACACTGTTTAATATTATATATGTTTATAAAAATAAATATTCAGTAAGAACAAATATTTACATACATTCGTGTATGCTCATGAGTGACCTTACATGCGTGTGTTTCTTCTGTGTGTGTAATTGCGGACGTATTTTAAATTTATATATGCATTAATAAGTGAGTAATTAAGTTGAATATTGTAAAATACACGAGTAGATAAAACTTGTCAGCTCATCATTTATGGATATACAATGCTTCATCTTTGTGATACAATTTCAGAGTTTTAATCGCCCGAATGAATAACAATAAAATAACGCCAACATATCATAATCTGCTCTCAACCGACCGACTTTCAGCTAAC
Organism: Octopus bimaculoides; assembly: GCF_001194135.2. NCBI lineage: Eukaryota > Metazoa > Mollusca > Cephalopoda > Octopoda > Octopodidae > Octopus > Octopus bimaculoides. The sequence goes on from NC_068988.1 coordinate 36,149,204, forward strand.
GTTACATTCCCATCTCCACATAGAAGAATATGGTAAACCCACTCTTTTCAGCGACTTTCATGATCTTTTTTACGACAAAGAGTTATTATTTTTTGGTTTTAAATGCAATAATATTAGAAGCGAATAATATACGAACGACCGGAAAACCAATGAGAAGCAAATAAGTTATCCAGTAATAAATAAATAATTGGAAAGAAGGTGATTTTAATAAATACACATTCACATCCGATATGATAGAGCAATAAGGAATACTATTTGTGAAACAAATACTAACATTTCCGCTTTTTTAACAAATGAGGAAACATGAAAATAAAATAAAAAACCACTGAGAGAGCCAGTAATGTTTGAGTGATATACTACAGAGGAATGATAATGCAAAAGTTATAAATTAATTATGCTTCAGCGATATTTGCATATAATCATTTATATGAAAATATAATAAATGATATCCTATGCAGTGATAATAGTTTTAGTTGTACTTGTTTTTTTTTTGTTTCTTTTTTATTAATCGTGTCAGTTGTTGTTTCTATTTGAAATATATGAAATGGCAAAAGAGCAGGAAATGTTAGCCGAATTACGAAAAAAGTTCTTGCACATTAATTAATCAATGAAAACATTTTATACGTGTCATTGAAGCGCAAAAAAGATAATAAACGTTAAAAAAATAACTAAAAAGTATTAAAGGAATAACTAAATATGTAAGATTAAATTAATAATATTTGTGTTCGCCAATTTCACAGCGGCTGAATCTAAAATCAGGAAAATGTCGTTGGACCCAGAGGAAAAGGGGAGAAAACAAAAAAAAAATTAATAATAATAATAATAGAAAGGTTAAAAATGAATTAAGAAGTTATAGCGATAAATTCTTGATGAATCTGATTGATGACCTAAAATTCTTGACATAGGATTTTTCAAATAACTAGTTCTGCAACGATAGCTGTGATTAATTTCTTCTTCTGGCTTCTTTAAACCATTTATTGGAAATTATTTTCCCCCAAACGTTCAGCGTTCACTTGGACCGATACATATAGAACGACTCACACAGATATACAAAAGCGTAAAAATACGTGAAAGTTCATGTACATACAGATGTGTTCCTATCATATATATATATATATATATATATATATATATATATATATATCACTATTGCTGCTTTCTACGTTATTAGAATCAAACAGTTTTGCACTATATATATATATATGTATATTTACATAGAAGTACACATACCCATATGTGACCTGTGCAGGTATGAACGTGTATATGCGCGTATGAATATATGTATATATGTGTGTGTGCGTGTATATACATATATAAGTGTTTATATGTATATATTCGTAGGCACTCACACGCGTATATATTATTCAAATTAGACAACTACTGCGTTTCAAACAAAATAACACAGTTTGTTTATTGATTATAGGAAGAATAATAGCGTATATGTGAGGTGAGCGTGTCCTTCATGCTTGAGACACATTGAAATATATTGAATAAGCAATTTACTTTAGCGTTATTTGAGCACATAACGTAGATGCATCTATTAAAATGATATAGTTTAATATCGATGCCAATTAATATTTGAATAAACGCAGATATATACACACGTGAGATTCTTATTATCATACACAATCATTCAAATGCATTCATAAAAACATAGACCTGGTATGCACTCTTACATGCGCATTCGTCTTATGGAAATATCACGCACGTATATACTCAACTACTATGTACACTTTTCAGACACTGATCTATATATAGAAATCACTATTTCTAATGTTCTCACATATGTTACGTATTAAGAATGACAGAAAAAAGAGAATATAGAAAAATATAAGTATAATGTTGATTGAAGATATCTGAAACCACAGCCACCAAACAAGCAAAACGAACCCAATAGACAAGAGCGATGGATCCAGAAGCCTCTGCATGGACAACATATACTTCGAAGTTTAAATGGTGATGTAGACCAAGAAACAACACATTAGTGGCAGCAAAGTTCAGGATTGAAAGCAGAGACTGAAGCTTTCATATTGGCGGAACAAGATCAAGGCTTGCTTACAAAAACTACCAGGCTAACATTCTTTAAAATGGTTCTGACAATCAATACAGATTCTGTTACACGTTTGACGAAACAATAGACCATCTCGACTCGGGATGTCCTGTGCTGACAATAAACGAACAAAAAATTGTCACGATGGGATAGGAAAGTATGTACAGTGCGAAATATGTAAACACTACAAAATCAGCACTCATGCTGGCTGGTATGGACATCATCCTGTGCCAGTCGTTGAAGATAAAATGTCTCGATCCATTATGATTTTCCAGTCAACACCGTAGAACGAACCAGGTTAATCGACTAGACATAGTCACTAAAAACAGGGAAGGGAATATTTGTATATAAAATCTGGAAAAAGATAACCTAAATAAAGATTTGAATACAGCAATTAACCCTAATAAACTAACCAACATACGGAGATATATTCTCAAAAACAAAGCAATACAAAAAGAAAGGAATATCAGAAATAGAAATAGAACACTATAAAGGAAAATGCATCAGGAAAATGTAGATAGTAACCACACAGCAATGCCAAATAATATCATAAACACTGGGACTGTAAAACACGAAGACAGACGTAACGTGTCCAACCAAATCGAAGTAAACAACGAAAGACAACAAATCTAGACCGTAGGAATGTATAATGATGAGAAAAATGGTGGTTCTGGGAAGCTACTGGAGACGATGGTCAATCTCTGTCTGGAGAGGGTTAGTGGTCGAACGCCATATGCATGGAGGGCAAGATCGGTTCCTTACCTTACCTTCAAAAAGTGTCAGAAGTGGTTGTCGGAGAATTAACCCCGGTTTCTCGCCTTATAATTACCTTAATTATACTTGTATCAATTACTGTGTTGGGCGCGCTTGAGAATGACATCAAAAAATCTACCTGAACACTAAGGTTGTGATTAAAATCAAGGCGCTGATCTCCCCAGTGACAGGGCGACGAAGGAATAAGTCTGGTTTTGGAGCCATCTTGAGGCCGTGGTCGAAGCTGAAGGTGACTATTTCCAGTAATCTGTTGTCTTCCAACCATAATCTGGTTGGTAGTTTGGGGTTTTTTAATGCTTTTATTTTGGGATAGGATATTGTATTCCTTTTATACAGTCAAGTTTAGCCAGAAAACCCTGTAGATATTCAAGGACATGTATGTTTCAACAAGTATGAGACTCATAAAATTCAAACTGCTCCAAACCTTAAAATGTTCCAAATCTTAAAATAATTCGAACCAACTCAGACGTATGCATTCATATAACACACAGATAAAAGGAAATCACGATCGTAAGAACTAATGAAAAAGTCGCAAACACACATATACAAACATGTGTGCGTGTATGTCTGTGCGTGATTGCTTGCATATAAATGTGCGTGTGTGTGTGTGTGTGTGTGCGCGCGCGTATATATGTGTGTTTATGGGATCATTTAGTATGTGACAGTGTCTGACACCAGTTGATAACAAAATAACTGAAGGCAAAACCAAATCCTATTGTGTGTAATATTTATCGTATGTAAGTGAAATGAAAAACACTCGTTTATTATTAAGAATATATTATATATTTACAACAAATATTAAATAAGCGTATTAATATATAATGAGAGAATCTGTTTACATTTTCTATGCTATGCTTCATCTTTGCTTTTAACAGAGATTGTAAATATTTGCACTTTATATACATATTTCGTTTCTATTCTCTGCATATAAAACTTGTCCAATCCCATCTTACCAGGGCGAGAGAAAAAAAACTGCAGTCACACTACGAAAATATTTCTATCTCAGATTTAGAATTACAGATGTCTGAACAACAACATTTTACAGTCTCTGGAAAGGTGATATTGAATTATTCCTTTTTCAGCCATAAAAATACTAAAACTACTAAACACAATAATTGGTCAGATTAACTCAAAGATGGAAAAGGTATAGAGAGTTCTGCTTTACAATCTACCTGCATAAAATCTACTACCTCCATACAATATACTTATTATCTATCCAAACAGATTGCTAGTAAACATATATTCATAAATATTTACCGCTAGACCATTAGACACATTGATATATAACCTCTTACAAACACACATATGCGAGTGTGTGTGTGTGTGTGTGTGTGTGTGTGTGTGTGTGTGAAAGAGAGAGAGAGTGTGTGTGTTAAATAAAATTATTCAAGGCCAAGGTAATGTGATATTTCTGGGACACTTATAAAGAGAAAGGTGATCTTACAGCTGTTTCAGGGAAGGTCTTACAGCTGTTTCAGGGAGATAAATGATATTCTATCAGCAGAGACGAGTTAAGAGAGTTCAATAAAAGGAATTGGTAGAGTCCCTTATATAAGAGGTTATTTTGGAAAGGGAGAGATACAGAAAGTAAAAAGGGAAATATGAAAATACAAAATAAACTTCCTTTATAATTTTTGTATTTTTATTTTTGTATTTTTATTCTTGTATTTCCTTTTATACTTTCGGCGTTAACCTCTTTATCCCTTCTATAAAACACATTTCTTGGATAAAGGAACAGTAACTTTAATATGCAACATGTATTTTACTTTCATATTTTCTTTTCCTTTTATGCTTTCTGCATATCTAATTTCTTGTATATCTCTTTCTTTCCAAAATAACTTCTTATATAATGAACTGTATTAATTCCTTCTACTCAAACTCTCTTAACTCGTCTTTGATGATGGGATATCACTTATTTCCCTGAAACAGCTGTAGGACCACCTTTCTCTTTATAAATGTCCTAGAAAAATAACTTTGACTTGGCTTTGTTAGCTCATTTTATGTAACATATACACGATCACATACGACCCGTATTAGACTCTTCACTCATACTATCATTGAACCGGGAGTTTAACAGCGGTCGTTCCGTAGTACTTACATTGTCTTACCTGCCGTTTAGGTCTTCTGGATATCAAAAGCTCATATTATATATATATATACATACATAATACATGCATATATATGTGCATGCGTATAAAAAAATTCTCTTCATAGAGTTGAGCTCTCTGAAACTCGTTTCTCTAGTGAGGGTCAAATAAATGAACCTACTTATGGATATACTAACTTCTGGAGAGGCCTACTTGATGGTTAGCGTAGAGAATTTGATGTTGGGTTTGCTCTCATGAATTCATTTGTATACTCCATTGCAGAATTTTCAAGTCTTATATCTGAACGAACCATGTCATGCCGTATAAAACTGACAGAAGGTATAGTTCTTACCGTTGTCAGCATTTATACATCAGCGATCTAGCCAGTCACTCTGAAATTGGCCTGCTATCTCTTGTATCTCCATTTGACCCAACTTGTGATGATCTTGGTTTGACCATCAACTTGAAAAAATAGTTGTAATGTATCAATCTACACTTGATGCTGTTTGCAATACACCTAAGATTTTTGTTAAGTGTAAGTTACTTGAGGTTGTTGACTCTTTCATCTAACTTGAAAGCCCAATACAAAATGATGAATATCTGAACACAGGAATATATCTGCGAATTCAAAGGGCAGCACAGGTTTTTGTTAGTTTGAAGTCATGCGTAAATAACAACACAATATTGGCTCTTACAAATCGTTTATCTTACCATTCCTGCAAAAGAGACCGATACAATAAGTAGGCTTCTAAAGAATAAGTCCTGGGGTCGATTTGCATGGCCGCAGTCAAATGACTAAAACAAGTAAAAGAGAAAAGAGTAAAAGAGTATGTAAATATATATAGATATACATACATACATACATACATACATACATACATACATACATACATCACGGTATTACCTACCTATGAGACATGATGTTGTGGCCAAGACACTGTACAATGGAATCCGCCGACAGGATAACCCCGGGGCTAAGGAGATAAAAACCCATAATGAGGTAGAGGCCATTACCACTCACAATATGAAAGAGTATTGGTGGAATGTCCCGATAAAAACCTCAATAAAGTGCAGACATAATATACCGGATATAGTAATCTGGGACAGAGAAGAGAAACTTTGTACAGTAGTAGAAATCAGCTGTCCTGCGGATGTCAACATCCCACTAAAGATTAGAGAAAAAGAGAACAACTACGCCGAGCTACTGAGAAATTTACAAATACTCCAACCAGTTCAGATTCATACCCGTGATTGTTGGGGCATTGGGATATGTAACGAACTGCCTCAACAAAAACCTGGAAAAATTAAGGTTCTCAAAACCTCAAAGAAAAAGGCTGATTAGAAGACTACAGATTCAAGCCATCGATGGAACTGTAAAGATATGTAAAACTTTCCAAAAATTTAGCACATAAATACATATGCATGCATCTAGGCATAAAAACGCATCCATAAAACAAACATACATATCTGCGCATACACTAACACCAAATACTGCACACACACATATGCACAAATACCTAGATGATGTTGATAAAAGTTCCAATGAAGGAGCCTTGAATCTATGTTAGAGTCCGGCTCTTTCTCTATGGACAAGAAATACAGAAATGAAACTGATTGACATACATACATACATACATACATACATATAACATGTGCTTATATAAGATACACATACTGTTATTCAGCCAGTAAGCCTCTCCCCATCATTTATGATTTTAATGAATATCTGTCAATTTTGCCTAGAAGAGATTTTTACCTTTTGAATTCACAATGCAATTTTAATTGTAAAATATGAATGAAGGTGGGAAATTGAAGCGTGTGTAGGTGACATGAATTTAACTATTATGTAAATAAATTGATTTTCTGTGTTCACGCTCTCCTTTTACCTTATATTATACACACACGCACACATGCACATATATATATATATATATATATATATATATACATACATACGTGTGTATGTGTTTGTATGTGTGTGTGTGTGCCTCTGTGTGCGTGTGCCTC
>NC_068988.1:36156131-36161625 GCF_001194135.2 Octopus bimaculoides
ACATACGTGTGTATGTGTTTGTATGTGTGTGTGTGTGCCTCTGTGTGCGTGTGCCTCTGTGTGTGTGTGTGCCTCTGTGTGTGTGCCTCTGTGTGTGTGCCTCTGTGTGTGTGTATGTGTGTGTGTGTGCTTGTGTGTGTGTGCTTGTGTGTGTGTATGTGTGTGTGTGTGTGTGCGTGTGTGTGTGTTGTTCTAATATCCATCCTGCTTTAGCGTCTGGTTTGCAGCAGTGTATTTATACGGGCAAGTTTTAGATCCATTGATCTCTCTCACCGAGTAAGATTGAAAATCCTTTACAGACAATTGTTTTCTGAAGAAGTTATTTCCAGCCACGAAAGGACAGATGATTGTAGACGTTAATTTAACTTCGCTTTTATGTATTTTTATTTCGTTCTTTATCGAAAGTGTTCATATATTCCTAAGGCTCTGTATAAATACCCTTTCGTGCAGAACGGTTCTTCCTGATGTTTGTTTTCTCGTTGTATGGGGCTTGATATATTAGTCGTCAAATGATGTCAATTATTTAGGGCTTCAATGTTATCCTATTCATGAAAATGACATAATATTTGCAATACACCCTTATATGCATTTTCTCATGCTATTTATATTTTAACATCCGAAAAATGTCTGATTTTAATAAAATCAATCTGTCTGACAAACAAACTAGACAGTATGATACATGAAACTTTATAACACAATGTTATCCAAGAATATAAACTAATACATTACCTACAATAAGGTGTAATTTGTTGATAACTGAATACAATGGCTGAGTCTTACATAATTGAATCTTCTGCATTCGTAAATTTGATTTTCAGTCTCATCATTGTTTATATGTCTATTATTCGGGCGGATAATTTAGATATATTACAGGTGTCTGAGAAATGCCTTCGTATAATTTCTCCTTTCATACCAGCCAGTATAGCAACATATTAAATTGAGTTATATATGTGTATATTCTTAATATAGTGATATCATTTATATTATGTTTTTCGACGTACCAAAATGCATTATACTTCGATAGATAATGAAAGAAATCAATCAATATCCATTCACCTCCAAAGACATTAGGCAGCGCCTAGCTATTATATTAATTGTATTCCTGTTTCTGCAACACCCATCAGACCCATCAGACCTATATATCCTGCACATATTTATCGGAACAACTTTGATTAATCGTTGTACTAATAGGATAATTTTAACAGCGCTCTATTTGGAATGGTGCGCCGCGCATAAGAGAACTTGAAAGCAACGGCTAAATGCATTAAACAGTGTTCTAGCTGCATATATTTGTTGCAAATATAAACATGGACGAATGATGAAATGTAATGTTACAATGATCCTCGTGGTGTTATATGTGAAATACTATTTACATGAAATGTATACCACGATCAATAAAATACTTCTGACTTTATCCTTCGACCATGTATCTATATAGATGATGTTGGCGAATAAGCAATTGTTCCTCCACCATTCAACTTTATAAACTACATATTATTATGAAGATTTCTGAATTTGCGTATGATATTTATTTCAAGGCCAAGAAATATAATTTTGTCATGAAATAATAAAGTTACACATAATACCGTCAGAGATCATTTCGGTTGCTTGTTATGAATCATTCTGGAGTTGTTCAGAGAGAAAATCGCACATTCTCACTTAGTAATAACATGGGTCGTTCTGACCGGTCGTCGGTATAATGGGTGCATGGTGAAAACTAGAATAAGAAGTGTTCGAAATATTTTAACATTTATTATTGCCGTTTACACCTCATTCTAAGACATATAAAACCTTTGTTATTAACTTTTCACAACCCTTCTCGTTATGTTGTATGAGCTAGCCTATTATTTATTTCAAGATCTTTCAACCTGTATTTCATCCTGTATTTCTGCAAGAAATGTTATGCTTTTTGCGACAAGAATTATTTTATACTGTTGTGTCTGGGGAGAGTCATTTTCTTATCGTGCCTTAAAATTTAACACACTCACCGTTTAAAATTTCCAACGAAAATTTTAGGAAAATAAAAATAATAAGTGGAAATTTTAACGGTGAGTGTGTTAAATTTTAAGGTACGATAAGAAAATGACTCTCCCGAGACACAACAGAATATGCTTCAACACACGAAATCACATAAAAAATCTTGCAAACCAAATCCCAAAACGAAATTATTTTATAATCCGATGAAAATTAATTACCAGAACTGATTTCTATTTGTGTAGCATTATGATAGATCCAGACTTATTAATTGTAATTATATACATTTTAAAAGACAAAGAGTGATTAAGGTTAAGGACTTATGTATTGGTAAATCTAATACTCTCAGAACGGTAGCACAGTGTACATTGGCAAAACGAACAGAAAAAAACATATCGCAGTATAACAGTATACGTTGCAGTGTAACTTTCGTTGATAATTCGATGAACAAGCAACTTTCAGTCTTGCCGTTTACATCATGGCTTCCAGGAGTAATGCTCTTAAGAAGCATGAAACGATGTCTATGAATAAGAAATAGTTATTTACAAAGACGAGAGGATGTGATGCTTCGGTGGCAGGTACTTATAAAGAGTAAGATATAAAAACCAAACATTTTCTAAAGTACACTAGTAGTAAGTAGTAGTGGTAGTAGTAGTAGTAGTAGTAGTAGTAGTAGTAGTAGTAGTAGTAGTAGTAGTAGTAGTAGTAGCAGCAGCAGCAATAGTAGTAGTAGTAGTAGTAGTAGTAGTAGTAGTAGTAGTAGTAGTTGTAGCAGCAGCAGCAATAGTAGTAGTAGTAGTAGTAGTAGTAGTAGTAGTAGTAGTAGCAGCAGCAGAAGCAGCAGCAGCAGCCGCGGCAGCAACAGCAGCAGCAGCAGTAGCACCAGCACCAGCAGCAGCAGTAGTAGTAGTAGTAGTAGTAGTAGTAGTAGTAGTAGTAGTAGTAGTAGTAGTAGTGTGGGTCACTGCATCCACCATTTTTTCTGATATCCTACTCCTCGTGGATGACAACTTTGCGCAGCTCTTTTTGTGTAGTCGTGATGGTGAGGATTTCACGTGGTCGGAGTGCAAATCTTACCGCGATCTCTTTTAGTCGCCTTTTATCAAATGCAGATTAAACGTTGCGTCGATTCTTTGACATGCCGGCCCCCAATCAGCAGCGCTGAGGAAGAATATATGTATTTTAATTTTTTTTAAAGATAATGTTCTATAAAATTATAAATGATTGAGTATATGCTGAGAGAAATGTATTGAGGCAGTCTTGACAATGTGATTTATCTATCAACAATCCCATTGTAAACATTTCGCTGGTGTTGGAATCAGAGAGCTGTTACCAAGCTAATTCGATTCCTGAAATTAAAAAATAGCTGTGGATAATAAAAATATTCTTTGCGAAGGAATTGCCCATCAACCACGAAATAAAGTTACGTAATCGTAACATGTAATTGCCAACCAAGTGTGGCGTCCTATATGGTACAGTGCTATCGGCGTTTATAGCCCCAGGAAGACATCTTTTCCAGTTGGCTAACGACACACATTCTGTGTCCGATTAGCATTTGCGAGGGGAGATCATCGCTCCCATTTGCTGCTGTTTACATCTCACTCAGAGATTTAATATAGCTTATTTCTCCTTTTTTTTTTTCTTAGATCAGTGACGGTGCGTCGCCGGAAAAAGCACATAATATTTTGCGAGCGGGGTGAATTTTCATCACTAGCTAGTGATTAACACACGCTGAGGACGGGTAACTACCCAGAAACTCGAGACCGTGTATATCACGAAAGGCTCGGGATGGGAGCGATGACCTCCCCTCGCAAATACTAATCGGTCACAGAATGTGTTTCATTAGCCAGCTGGAAGACATGTCTTCCTGGGGCTATAAACGCCAGTAGCACTGTCACGTATAAAATGGCACATGTTGGTTGGCAATCGTATGTTACGATTCTGTATTGCTACTGTTTACATCTCCTCAGAGAGTTAATACAGCCTATATATATATATATACATATATATATATATATATATATATATATATATATATATATATATATATATATATATATATATGTATGTATGTATGTATGTATGTATATGTGTGTGTGTTTGTGTGTGTGTGTGTGCGTGCGTGCGTGTGTGTGCTTGTGAATGCATGTCTATATGCCTATACGTATCTCGACCTACGTTAGCAAGTATACCAAACCCTTCGCCCCCTAGATACTTTGGCCTGCACATATATGTTTTCTTTTTCTCACCTGCAACACGGAAAACCTGATCTACGTAATCACATGCAATGGTTGCCAACATAATTACATAGGCCAGACGGGCGAATATTTGCACAACAGAATGACGACCCATCGCCTGCAGATCCGAGAAAAGACACAAGGATAATTCCTTTAAGCCGTCACATTGCAACCAGTGCAGGAATGGTTTTACCAAATTTCAAAATATTTCCCCTCTACAAGTACTCAGATTCCTTCAACCAACAACAAAGACTGAATAAAGAAAGACAACTTATCAACAACTATAAACCACAATTAAATATAGGCCCAACCACAACCAATAATAAAAACAAAGACATAAAAACACTTTTATACATAGTATCATTTTGAAAAATACTTCCCATTATTCCCGAAATCATTTTCTAATATTCATATACGCTACCACACATACACACGAACACACACACACACGCACGCACACACGCACATGCACACACAATGACACACACACACAAACACACACACACACACACACACACACAAAAGAAAATATCGCAAAAAAGACACTCAAACACATGCACAAACACACCCACTCATAGACTGACGCACACACACGAAAACATACACACACATACATAGCTGATGACAACACACATACACACAGGTGAAGACACTCAAAAGAATACATATAACCTAAAGAAAAATCGAAATTCTTCCTTCAACAAAACATTCGTCACAACATGCACACGCATCAACTCACAGCAGGTCATTTTTCAAAATATATTGAAAGGACATTCCACACAAAGCACACACAGACATACACACACACTCACTCACTCACACACAGGTGGTCATAAAACCCATTCAATAAGTGCTTTTTAGCTCCTCCCTTGACAGAAACACACTAAGATTTCTTTTAGACAATAGACACCCCTTCTCTCCCTCTCTAACATACTGAACTCTATACCAAACTATGTTTAAAGAAATCTTCAACGGAAAATCTCCAGACATGTTCTTGACCATCAGACAGAAGATAAACTGTTTTTATATCAATTTCTTATAAATTTTTACTGATATTTCATACAAAGAAATACTTCGAAACCGGTGATATTCTCTTTATATAATTTTTAAAATTATCTTTATCAAATCCCTATTAAACTGAAATGTCTTAGACTTACTTCTGTGCTATTGCCGCCTCCGTTTTTATATATAAAAATTTGATTTGTATAGATCTCTATTTCTCTCTCTCTCTCTCTCTCTCTCTCTCTCTCTCTCTCTCTCTCTCTCTCTCTCTCTCTCTCTCT
>NC_068988.1:36162458-36165253 GCF_001194135.2 Octopus bimaculoides
TATATATATATATATATATATATATATTCACACACATACATATTACGTATGTACGTGCGTGTATGTGTATTAGTTATGTCTGCCTCTCTGTCGGTATGTATGTATGTATTGAAAGAGGGAAAGAGATAGACAATAAGAAAGAAAGAAAGAAAGAGCGAGAGAGAGAGAGAGAGAGAAAGAGAGATGATTGTATACTTAGAAATTAATTGGTATTCTTGAGGACAGCGCCTCATTTATAACTGCTTTTCTTCTATTGAATTCTCTGGTGATATTGTTTATAGCACGTTCCAGTGTTTCATTACCAGACTACCTGTTTATTGTATATCTTTTCAAGTCCAGAAGAAATGCACCCTGTCTGTATTGTATGTATAAACGACTAGCATATATAATTCATCACTAACACTTTATAAGATGTTTTTCTACGATGTAATGAAAATAAATATTGTTACGTATGCTCCTTAATATGTCTCAAGCACAATTTTTTTTTCAATATAGTTAGTAGGTAGAAACTTATAGCGAAAATTATAGAACGAGATAATGTGATGTTTATCCATCACAAAAATATTTGTCTCGCATTTTATTTGAAATTACTGTTAAGTGAATATGTATATCCTGTTTTTGCCAGAAATTTCTATAAGCTTATTCTACTTGTATGAGCCAAATCTGTCTCAACCAACATCGACTCTTTTACCAACAACAACAACACAATAATAATAATAATAATAATAATAATAATAATAATAATAATAATAATAATAATAATAATAATAGAAATAATAACGTTAATAACACGGATCAATCTACCACTATCTCTAACCTTTGCCGAAACACTATCACTTCTTCCATTCCTGAGAAGAATCCCCGCAATGCCCAACAATGTAACTGTTGCCCTGGGACGATATGCCATCTAGAAACCCTTTGCAGAAGGTTTAACGTAATTTACAAATGCACCATCCTCAACATGCAAAACAACTCCGCAAGCATACATAAGGTCCACATACATAAGGTCCAGCAAAAGCTTTAAACAAAGATACTCTGCACATCTGAATTCTTTAGATATGAGAAGCACGGTAAATCCAAACCCTCGCCAGTCACATACATCATCTTAAACGTAAGAATATTCCATATAACACATCATTGTCTATAATCGATTAAAGACTTCCACATCAGAGTCAACGCTTAGCCTGTAAATTATGCCCAAAAGACGCATTACATATATTAAAACATAATTCCTGACTATTACTAAATAAGTATAATGATGTCCTATCTACATGCAACCACGGCATTTTTCACACCTTCAAATTTTAACACAAATCCAAATGCAACCTAAATCACACATTTACATATGCTGAATACCCCTGCGTAAAGTCCAACAAACTTGTTTGACTTTTTAATTTCTCAACTTATTAATTTTGTTCATGTTTTTAATTGTTTTATATATATGTGCGTGTGTGTGTGCATGGCAATAGATATATATGTATGTGTGTGTGAGTATGCAGGCCTACATCCATGTGCGTATTTATACATATATATGCATGTACCTGTGCACATGTGCATATATATGTATATCTATATGGATATTTTCTTTTCACCACAAATTTATCAAACCCCTCTATAACTATCTTCGTTCACTTAGCTAGTACACTCCCTGACTTCTTATAAATACCTACATCTACTTTTAGAAACCTGGCCATTATATCTCCACACTTACCCCTTAATTCCTAGCATTCTTCCTTATCATTTCACTCCCTTCCCTTCCTTCCTGAGGTTTACTACTCATATTAGCACTCCCTACCCCCTGTGCTACATTCTTTATCTATCTCTCCACCTTAGCGCTTTTTCAAAATTATCCCTCACCTCCTACTTCTCACACATAATTCTTTCTTACCTTCTTATTTCTTCTTGCTATCCTTCCCCCTTTCCATTTATCCATTGACAGCTCTCCTCTCCCCAACCCTTACAATATCTTGACCGATATCTAGCATTCCTTTTTTTCTTTTCTCTTTTTCTTTTCCTTTTTCCTTCCCCACCTCTACTCTAACCGTTAAGAATACCACTCCTCTTATCTTTTTGACCAATACCAATCTCTCCCATACATACTTCTTTCCTCCTTCTAATATTCTTATCTATTCATTCCTCTTTTTATCTACCCCCCCTTACTAATATAACTCAAAATTGATTTGTACTACAAGATCCTTTTGAATGAACAACACATGGAATTAATGTCTGCACGCTATCCATTTGAAATGACAATATATGATTTCTTATCGGACTTTACACATCATGGACAAGAAGCCTCTGTACCCATTCTATAAAATACATTTCTTGGATAATGGAACAGCAACTTTAACATGCAACATGTATTTTCATTTCATATTTTCCTTTTATACTTTCTACATTACATCTAAACAAAATGAACTTTACTAATTCCTTCTATGCAGCACTTCTAACTCGTCTGTGATGATGAGACATCATTTATATCCGTGAAACAGCAGTAAAACTACCTTTCTATTTATAAATGTCCTAGAAATAACAAATTGCCCTGGCCATGTTATCCTATTTTATTTAAGACACACACACACACACACACACACATACACACACACACACACACACACACACACACACACACACGTATGTAGGCTACAGCCTTGGTTGTGTGGTAGGAAGCTTGCTTCCCAACTACATGTCACTGGGTTCAATCCCACTGCGCGTTACCTTGGTCAAGTGTCTTCTGCTATAGCCTCGGGCCGACCAAATCCTTGTGAGTGAATTTAGTAAACGGAAACTGAAAG
>NC_068988.1:36166049-36170176 GCF_001194135.2 Octopus bimaculoides
ATAGATAGATAGATAGATAGATAGATAGATAGATAGATAGATAGATAGATAGATAGATGGATAGATAGATATAGAAAAAGATATAAGGCAATGAAGAAAATGGAGATTGACAAGCATCGTCTAGATGCATTTATTAATTAATTACAATTATATGAATATAAATAAATAAATAAAAATAAATGATTGGATATAATTCTACTCTTACACCTATTTCTACTTTGGGGTCCAGCATGCCAAAGTTGGCATATCATACCAATATTATACAAAGGTTTCAATTTTTGTAAACCTTTTACAAAAATTGAACAAGAATTGGACTGAAATTATACAAAATGTGAACCCTGAAGCTTCATCAGTGAGTCAATAATAGCAAGAATTAAACAAGTAAAAATGTAAAATGACATAATAAAAATAGTAAAGAATAGTAAGAAGTAAATTCCAAGATAATATCCAGAGGTTGCTATTATTGACTCCCTGATGAAGCCTTGGGGTTCACTTTTATCCAATTTCTGTCCAATTCTTGTTCAAGTTTTGTACAATTTTTGTATAATATTCGTATGATGTGACAACTTTAACATGATGGACCTCCAAAGTAGAAGCATTTATTCTTATTTTGTTATTTATTTATTCATATTCACATGATTGTAATTAATTAATAAATGGATCTAGTTATATTTGTCAATTAACTATCTTGTTCAATTTCTTTCTTGCCTTATAAATTCTGGTTAAACTCTTGTTTACCTCCACACATACCTATTCAATTGCATTATTGTCTTGCAACAGTGAGCATTTGGATATATATAGGTAACATCCAGTAGTATATTCGATATTTATTATCCCTTAGATGGTTGTCTAACCGCTAACTCATATATACGTATATACACACACATTTAGTGGTATGTCTACATAGCTTATAAATATATATAGTATCACGTGCTTAGAATAAGTATCATTCCATGATCTCATAATGTACATAATGAAAAAGTCACTAGTTCATTTGATTTTTCATGAAAATCTATGGAGAAATGACAACCTCTTTATTTTTTCAAACATTTTTTGTCTGTAACTATTTTATTCAATGTCCTCTTCATACTTCCAGACTGTTTTTGTATCAATTGAAGTGGTTTTTCTGATTTTTCTATTGCTTTGAGCACTTTCGAATATATTACAATGCTGGCTTGGACCGGATTTTATATTTTAAATTTGGAAGGCCTTCAATGGAAATTAAATGTGACTGTTGCAATTTGTGAAAGAACAAAAGTGATTCAAAAGGAAATTATGAAATTTCGGTGCATTGCCTTATTATTGTTTAAGAACTGTAAACTAATATATTACTTCTGACGTAAAATATATAACATGTTATTGATGTTACAGAATTCAGGTGAGGTTACTCAGCACTGATTAGTACTGGATTTTTCAAATTGTTTCATATTTGTCAGAAAAAAAAAAAACAGCAACAGAAGTATTTCTTCCCGTATCTTCATTCTCACAGTTCAAAATTCCAAGTAGGAATATTTTCGTTTCATTATCTTACATTGCGAGATCAAATCGCGTGAGGATGATTATTAACATTCAAATTCAATATATATATATATATATATATATGGTGAATCCAAACAAAGAAGAACAAACAAGAAAAAACAACAACGCGAGGACGTGGTACAAGTATTGTGTTATAAGACACACAGGAAAGGAAAGAAAAACGATTTTACGTTTCGAGCAAAACTCTTCTTCAGAAATAGATGAAAGTCCAAAAGAAGGGAAGACGGAGGAAGAATCGCCAACGATACACACATGGTTACATTTTCAAATGACCGGAAGAGAATTGGTGAAGAAAAAGTTCCTTCTAAGACAGGAAAGCGCAAGAGAAGGAGGTATACGTGTGTATGTGTGGGTATGTGCTTGCGTGCAGGTGTGTGTGTGTGTAATAATAGCACTTGTATGTGCGTATCTGTGTGTGTGAGGGGGGTGTTTATATGTGTGTGTGTGAGTGGATGATGTGTCGCTTAATGTCGTAGGAAGAATTTATAAGAATTTTTGGTAGGAGTGGCTGTCTTTTGTGTGTGTCCCTTCACATGTGCGTAGGAGAAGGGTCAGTAGAAATGTGTTTAACTTGTAGTTTGAAGTATGTGTGTGTGCGTGTATGTATATGTTGTGTATGTGTGTTTTGTGTACAGCAATGTGTGCCTGTGTGTGCGTGTGTGTGTGTATGTGTGTGTATGTGTGTATGCGTATAGTTGTGTGTGTGGTAGTGTATGTGGAGCAAATGTGCATTACTCTGTATTTGTGCGTGTGTATATATGTGTGTGCGTGTGAGAGCATGTGCGTGTGAATGTGTGTATATGTGTGGGCGTGTGTATTTTGTGCATGTGCATGAGTGTGTGCGTGTCTATGTATGTGTATATGTGTGGTTCGGGTTGTGTAGGTTAGGTATGTGTGCATTCTTGTACGTGTATATGTGTGTGTGTGTTTGTGTACGTGTGTGTGCGCATCCATGTATGTATGTACCGTGTGTGCCGTGCTGTGTGTGTGGTATGTCTGGGAGGTATATATGAGGTTTATGTACATGGATGTCTATGCATGAGTGTATGTGGGTGTATTTGGGTGTATGTATGCATGTATGTGTGCGTGTGTGTGTATGTGCACGCGTATGCACGTATGTGCGTGTATGTATGTGTGAGGATGCATGTGTGTGTATGTATGTGTGTTGTATTAGGTTGTGTGTGTGGGAGGTATATATGCGTTCATGTGTGTGCATGGGTGGGTGTATTTTGTCGTGTGTGTGTATATGTGCGTGTGTCTGTGTAAGTGTGTATATAGAAATAAAAGAAAATATATAGTAAATTAAAATTGATAGAGGATAAAAAGAAGTTAATACAATAGAAAATTGCGCAATACAAAACAAAAATGAAATAAAGTTGCTTTGTTGCAGGAGGTTGTAGATGCAGTCATTAGGAGGAGGGTATTGTGTCTAGTCGGTAGGAGATAATTGTTCCTAGATTAAAAATATAACGCTG
This sequence comes from Octopus bimaculoides, assembly GCF_001194135.2. Taxonomy (NCBI): domain Eukaryota; kingdom Metazoa; phylum Mollusca; class Cephalopoda; order Octopoda; family Octopodidae; genus Octopus; species Octopus bimaculoides. The sequence goes on from NC_068988.1 coordinate 36,169,064, forward strand.
TTCAGGCGGAGTCACGAGTGTGTGGATCCGTGGTGCGGAGTCAGGCCAAAGACGGCGATGTTAGAGGGGAAGTGGTTGGCCAAGCTTAAGTGACGGGCGATGGTGGTGTTCGAACGTAGCCGAACATCCCTTACATGTTCAGCGAACCGGTCGGCCAGCCAGCTGCCAGTCTGACCTACATAAATTTTACCATAGAGCTTGCATCTGATTCAGTATATGAGGCTAGAAGAAGTCCAAGAGAAGGAATTTGTGATGTGAAGAGTGTGCAGTTTGGAACCAGTGAGGGAGGTAGTGATTATGATGAAGGTGTGGTAGTGGGAAATGGAGCACGGGAAGGATCCGGGTGGGGTTGGGGGAAGAGGAGAAGGTGCTATGGACCAGTAGATCGTGTAGGTTTCCGGGTGCCTTAAAGGAAAAAGGGTGGGTTAGTGGGGAGAGCAGAAGAGAAGACGAGGTCATGGATGGTGGAGGACACGTGCTGACTGTAGAAGGAGGTGGGGTCAGAGGGGAGGAGGTGATAGAAGTGGGGATTTTGAAGTTGGCTGAGCGCTTCTTCTCTGTATAGGTGCGCGCGCCAAACCACCACTGCTCTACCTTTGCCTGCCGATTTGATGACGGTGTCGCCCAAACACACCCAAATCACACATATACATGCTCTTTACACAGTCGGTGACGTCCTGTACACATATAGGCATATATATATTATTTATATTACGATTTAACTCAACACGCATCCATTTTTGATGCAACTCTACTCTATACTGTTTCTCCCCCATACTTTTGTATATCCATTTTTCTCCCCTTCACAGTTTTCTCTCTCTCTCTCTCTCTTCCTCTTTTTTTTTCTCTCTCTCTCTCTCTCTCTCGTTGCTCACACGTGACCATCGTCCATCTTTCTTTTCGTTACGTGACCACCTTTCTTTTCCTGCTCGACGTTCCGAGGGCTGGACGTCTTCAATCTCTCTCTTCTATCTTTTCTCTTTTCAAAGAAAATATTTCAGCCTTCAGTATTTTCCACTCGATCTGGTCCAATGACCCTCCATGTTTTTTTCGTTTGGTTTCCTTCTACGTCTCCACTGTCTTGTTTTTGTTCCCAACTTTGACCCTCCATAA
>NC_068988.1:36170605-36172103 GCF_001194135.2 Octopus bimaculoides
ATATATATATATATATATATATATATATATATATATATATATACAAATACATATACATACGCGTCAAATAATATTAGGTTTTAATAAGATCAGATTCCAAGACATGTAGATGAAATCGCAGCCACAAATCATCATTGATTATGTTAACGTAATTGAAATTTTATTACAAAGGCAATCACCAATATTTAAAAAAATGAACAAGGAAATAGTACAATTCATTTTTGCTAGTCCTGTAGTGTCACATATATCTTTAAGTCTCTATTTTAAAATAAATTTTAGCACAACATATCGGTGGAAAATTTAAGAAGTGATTTAGAGCATATTTTGATAATATTTATCCCTAATATAATTTTCTTTTCGAAGCAAATAATTTTTTCTTTCAAAAACAGATGTCTTAGTTACTGTTTAATCAAATTTCTGAAATTTCGACCAAGAGCACCCTTAATTAGGGCACATCCAATTAAATATATGAGAGCAATTATATGTTCCTACACTAGCATCGGTTCAGTAATACAGACACGAGTAACAACTGGAACGCCTTCTACCAACATTTCATCTTCTTAAAGAAATCAATGTTACAAAATCGACGCTATTTTATTACCAAACGTAGAGTTTTCCATCGCTTACCCCCTATGGAAATCATTGGTATCGTGTTTAACTAACACGAATTCCCGATGGCTGTAAATCATTTTTCGTACAGTTATGACTTGACACAATTTTCTAGCAGGATATGGTTTGTTTTTATTTAAGTTTGCTTCATAATTTATTCTGAATCCTGTAAAGATTCGTGATATTCGCCTTCAAATAGGCCGCGTAGAAAAACACTGTATTCTCTAATGATATATCCGTTGTCCTTTCTTTCCTCCCGAAACTTCAAACAGAGTTTATCTTTCGGTTACTTGTATATCACAATCACTTTCTTTCGTCAGATATACATCCGATAATTATTCTATAGATATAAAACTAACCTATGACACTTGCAACAAATATTAACTACAACCAAAATTCTTCATATTTAATTCCAGGCATCCTGTTAAAAGTTACAGAAACTTCCACGGAAGTGCTAAGTATGTATACATACATATGCATACATATATGTATGTATGTATATATGTGTGTCTGTATATATATGTATGTGTATATTTTTTTAATTCTTTTATTTGGTTCAGTCATTCGACTGCGGCCATGCTGGAGCACCGCATTTAGTTGAGCAAATCGACCCCAGGACTTACTCATTGTAAGCCTAGTACTTCTTCTATCGGTTACTCTTGTCGAACCGCTATATGATGGGGACGTAGAGACACACACACAAATATATACATACATACATACATACATACATACATATATACATACATACATGCATACATACATACATACATATATACATACATACATACGTGCATACATACATACATGCATACATACCTATATATATAAATATATACGACGCGCATCTTTCAGTTTCCGTCTACCAAATCCACTCACAAGGCTTTGG
>NC_068988.1:36172789-36173578 GCF_001194135.2 Octopus bimaculoides
AGAAGAAGAAGAAGAAGAAGAAGAAGAAGAAGAAGAAGAAGAAGAAGAAGAAGAAGAAGAAGAAGAAGAAGAAGAAGAAGAAGAAGAAGAAGAAGAAGAAGAAGGAGAAGAAGAAGAAGAAGAACAATGAGAACAACAGTAAATCGATAAATAATAAGGCCGAACGTGGTACCGATATATAGGCAAAAATTTATGGCGTTGATAAGTTCACTGTCTAGAAGCAATGCCTCGTCACAAATGCTTACGTCACTGAACTGTCCACAAATAACAGCCTAGCATTTGAATATATCATGTAACAACACATAATGTATTACAACAATTAGAAGTTGTTCTTAAAACCTAGGTCATCTATCATCAAAACGATGTTCAGTCGATCGGGCCATTACAGCTCTGTCTGTCTATCTTCTCTATCTATCTATCTATCTATATATATATTATTATAAGATCTGGTAATTAGTCATATATTAATATATTAATTAATATCGATTAATTATCAGGGGGCCAGCTCATTTAAAGAATCAAAGAGATTCAGAAATATTATCTGTAATCTCAGGGGATTAAGGTACATTTTAAAATTAACGTCGACCACTAACGTGGACAATTAATGCGCTAGAAATAGATCACATTTTGTGTCTATTAAGACCTAAAAGGTTCTCAACATGAAATATAGCAGCATACCAAAAACGTGAGCGGGCAAGACATTTAAAATCACCTAAAAAAATCATTATTAAACAGGAACCAGGTTTCGGATTTAACAAATTCTTACCATTTGTCTATTCCTCATCAGCC
>NC_068988.1:36174293-36175977 GCF_001194135.2 Octopus bimaculoides
TATATATATATATAGTTAAAAAAAACAATATATATATATATATATATATGTATGTATGTATGTGTGTATGTGTTTGTGTGTGTGTGTGTGTGTGTGCCTGTGTGTGCCTGTGTGTATATGTGTGAATGAATGTGCATATATTTGTATATGTATATGTATGCACACTATGTGTGGGAACTAAATGTGTGTCTGTGACCATGTTAGTAAGCAGACTTGCTGGCGGGTACTTCTTTCATTTACTGGGGTTTATAGGACCGTTTCGCACCTAAATATTTTCAAACCTTTTAAAATTTTATTTGATGCCTGATCCTAAAGGAATCATGCTATTCCATTATTGTTGTGGTATTATTATTGTAATATTATGGGTGACTTAAATAAATCTAACCCCTAATCTATTATTATTTTGTACTTAGCCCATTTTAGTTAACACAAGTTGCTGATAATTTTAAGATAGTTAGATCTAATTAAATTAGTACATAATTATCATGTTTTCTATCAGTAGTTTAGTTCACCATTATATTCTATGTTAATTGCAATCATTCATTTTATCAGTTTCTTAAGCCTTGATGAGTCCATCATTATAAACCGTGTAAATACTATGTATCAATTCTTTACATTAGTTATAAAATAAACTTTATCTCTTAATGTGTCCTTCAAACGATATTAGGTATGTAAGTTTAATATTAAAAAAAATTTAGTCCAATATATATAGAAAAAAATTAATTTCACATCTAATCTATGGTTTTTATATTGGTGTAAATAAGTCTAAATGTACTTCACCAGAGCAAATTAAATTAACACCACTTCATGTTTTTTGCATACTGCATTGATTGATTAGTTACATTACTATACACTATTTCTTTTTATTTTTTATTTCATTATTAATTGATAATTAACTTTCAGTTATTCACATATTAATTGGTATCTCAAGTTTTTCAAACTTAGCATATGTAAAACAATACTGATACATTATTCCGATTAATGAAAACTATAAATAAACATTTACTGTATCTGTACACAATATAGCAACTTTATTCTATACACTTTTGACCTAGGTGCCTTATGTAAAACTTCCTCTGCTCCATTATAAACTAGTCTGCTAGTAGAGAAACCACCCCACACACATATAGTAGATTGTCACTAAACCCAAAGAAATTTTATGACCATATCATCCATGTATATTGTTTACCCCATTCCCTTTCCCTATAAAGAAAATGGAAGTGCCCTCTTAAGCTTTGAATCACTAGGCCTTATAAGATGATCCATAAATCAGAAACAAAAAAGAAACAAATAAAATGAGTGACAGTTAAAAATCTGCTTAGAATTAATTACTAGCCTGTATGGTCAGGCTAATTAAAAATGTTTTTTTGTATTCTTCCTTTCTACTTGGAGAGTTTAAATGTAGTTATAAAAATATGTCCTTCTGTTGAAATGTAATTTCTGTACATTTCTGTATCTTTGTGCAGCTGAGGATTGCTCTGCATTTTACATTTGATGTAATGTTCACATTGCTTACATAAATGGAGTCGCATGAAACGATCGTACTGCATTAACATTGGATATCTTTGTTGCTTATTGTATTTTAATCACCTTATTTTTGGAATTGCATGGATAATACTATAATTAATTCTGGTGCATAAACTTAAGTACCATTTTCACCTTGAATCTAAATTTTATGCGTATA
>NC_068988.1:36178842-36185654 GCF_001194135.2 Octopus bimaculoides
ATATATAGTTTATATGGTGATGAAGATAGGTGTTAGAAATGGTTTCAGCTATCAATCAAATGCATCTTACACGAGGTCTGTTAAATAAGTATCAGGTCTGTTGCCATAGCAACGAAGTTCAAAGCACGCAGAGTAAAGCTGCTTGGCACAGATTGGCCTTGAACTCTGTTGTGCATGGTCACTTAGTTTTAATGTTCTAGCTCACTTCCGCTGTTTCCAGCAAGGCTTGGAAATAAGGCCCGTAGTGTTTCATCGATGCATAGATCATGAAGGAAAAGTTGCTATGGTGGCACCTGCTATGGTGGCACCTGCTCAGAAGCCTCCGCAAAGTTAGAGAAAGATTATGAGCCGCACACCATTGTACCAATGGTTCGGACGTTTACAAAATGGCAGAATAAATGTCGATACTGACAAATGTTCTGGGATACCCGCAACTCACGGAACTGAGAAAACCATTGCAGATCTGCGTGCAGGTGTGAGGAGAAATCGCCGAATCACCATTCGTTAGTTATCAGACAATGTGTAGATTAGTTACGGTTCAGTTCACTCATTTATCACTGAAGATTTGGGGATGAGACGTTGTCTGCCAAGTTTGTTCTGAAACTGATTTCAGCTGACCAAAAAGCCACTAGGGTTACAGTTGTAAAGATCTCCGTGATTGTGTCCAGAATAATGAAAACTTTTTTGAAAATTTTGGGTCGGCGTCTGAGCGTATATCACCATGCTTTTGGCAAAATTTGATGCAGAATCTCAGCACAACTTTCTTTGTCATGGTCAATGCAACGGCTGCATTATTTTAAGTATAAAGAATTTTAATTTTAAGTACTTTTTAGTTTCTTTTAGAGGTGAGGACTTAGGCAAATTCTATTGTGGAAATCTTGTTCTGTACTTTTCCAGGTGTAATAACTTAATTCGGTAAAAAACGGAATTAGTGACAAAGTCTAGAAAGTGGTCACGAGTGAGCAAATGTTGACCTTAAGAATATTATTCACACACTGCCTTATGTGAATGACATTTATTATAATATAGTGTATTCTATGAATATGAAGTTGATCTTTCGCCGGTTGATCTTTCGCCGGTTGATCTTTCGCCGGTTGATCTTTCGCCGGTTGATCTTTCGCCGGTTGATCTTTCGCCTCAGTACATTTTTTTTGTCTGTTGAATATTTTTGCATACAACTAACGTGGATAGATGCCTATCGTCGAGATCTATCATATAATTTAAAATACAATATAGATATATTTAAAAAACAAAAATACTTGGACCGAAAGTCGATTTCAGGAGTTATTCTCCCGTTTGTGACCTCACGTATTTGACTCAAATGTTTTTACTACCGAACCAATTTTCAATTTCATTTAGCTCAAAATGTAGTTTATGATGTGATTAATCTAAAAATGTAAACAACATCTAATTTGGTTAAGGACTAAGTTAGTGATAAAGCGTAGAAGTGGTCGTGAATAAATGTTGACCTTAAGAATATTATTCATACGCTGCCGTATGTGAATGCGTTTTTTTAAAAATTAGCACCACGGCACTCATCTTGATGAGTTCTATCATATGAGATAAAAAAAAAATTAGGTTTTCAATTTGATTTTAGGCGTTACCACTCATTTCGGCGCATTTAGCCACAGTATTTTTTAATTTTTATTTTTTTGATATATGTAATTGGAATCATCAGATTCCACTAGGGGAGATTTATCAGAAAAGTTGAATTCAAATATAGTATTCTTTTGAAATAAGAATAATATTTTGAGTCAAAGTCTACTTCAGGTGTTAATTTCCTTTTTCTTTTTTCGCCGATTTTTACCTCAGTACATTTTCTCTATTGGATAGTTTTGCATATACGTAACATGGATAGATTCCTTTCACCGAAATCTATCGTATAATATAAATTAGAATATAGTTTTCTTTAAATATATATACATTTGAACTCGAAGTCGATTTCAGGAGTTATTCTCCCGTTTTTGATCTCACATATTTTCCTGAAACTTCTTTTCTACCGAAGCAATTTTCAAATTTTGTAGCTGAAGATGTAGCTTAGGATGTGACCAATCTAAAAATGTTAACATCATCTAATCTGGTTAGAAACTGAGTTAGTGACAAAGCATAGAAATTGTCGTGAGTAAATGTTGACCTTAAGAATATTATTCAAACACTACCGCGTCTGAATGACATTTATATATATTCTTTTAAAACCATCTACATCGCCATCTGTGAGTGTGACAAACCGAGAGACTTATTAATTTCATAATTATTGCATGTAGAACAAACCTGATCAATTATAGATCACACAGTTTTTACGCAAAATTTGAGTCTTCTCATAATGATCATGCAGTTAACTATGCACTCAAATGAATATATAACATGTATTCAAATGACTGAAGAAATGATGAGGAAAAGTGTTCTTCAGGTTTTAACACTGATGGTTTCCGCTGACGTTGATTTATTTTCTGCTTCTGTTATTTTATATGGTTCCGAGGAAACAAAGAAAAGTATGCTAATACAGTTTCTCGAATGGATTACTGTACAAAGCACTATAACTACATATGGTACCTACAATTCTGTGGTTGAACAATATATTCCTTTTCATTTTTGCATTACCGCAATTATAACTATGTTAGATATAATTTGAGTTATTTGACGTTTACAACAACATTGTATTACCGTTGATTTGAAAGTGATTTAACATTGAAGTCTCCACATTGACAAGAGCTGAGAAAAATATGGCAGTCATTTGTTTTTGAGCATACTTTTTTCTGTATGCCCTAATACTGAATGATGAGACATTGTATCCAATAACCCATCCTACGTGAGATTCACATCATCAGCGGCATGTTAAATCCACATCTTTTAAGAACGCCTGAAGCTGATACTTCTGTGATTGAAATAAACTCTGATTACAAACAGAATATAACTAAAATGTTTTCATTCGTGATTCATTAAATCCCGTCAAAAATAATGTCTATGAAGTTACCAACTTGTAACGTTTGTGTTGGTATGAGAACGTCTTAAATGAACCACCGAACACGTAAAGTAACTTCTGCAAATAGATGAACTAGAAAATGTTGAAATAAAATAAGTTCATAGTCAAAGATATAAATCAACGCTACGTGGGGTTATGAGCAACAAACTACTGTGTATACATATCGGATGTTAGCAAAAGACCTTAAGCTATGACTGAAAGAGAAAAGCACAGAACAAATGTTTTCAAAGACCTAGTGTGTAGTTTAAAATATAAGTCTCTGAAATATTATTTTCACTTATAGATTGTTATCGTAAAGCAATTGCTACTGTACGAGAAACATATCCTGCAGTGGATGCATTTTGTTAATCAGATACTAATGTATTATTTTACCAGCATAATCCGGCCTGGTTACACGCTAGCGTTGCCATATTTAGTATTGTACCGAAGAAAGTGACGTTGGCTATCGTGGAGTATTTTATTTGAGATTTGAGGGTTGTTGTTGGCACTCCGTCGCTTACGACGTCGAGGGTTCCAGTCAATCCGATCAACGGAAGAGCCCGCTCGTGAAATTAACGTGCAAGTGGCTGAGCACTCCACAGACACGTGTACCCTTAACGTAGTTCTCGGGGATATTCAGCGTGACACAGTGTGACAAGGCTGGCCCTTTGAATTACAGGCACAACAGAAACAGGAAGTAAGACTGAGAGAAAGTTGTGGTGGAAGAGTACAGCAGGGTTCGCCACCATCCCCTGCCGGAGCCTCGTGGAGCTTTAAGTGTTTTCGCTCAATAAACACTCACAACGCCCGGTCTGGGAATCGAAACCGCGATCCTATGACCGCGAGTCCGCTGCCCTAATCACTGGGCCATTGCGTCTCCCAGATTTGAGGGAACAATGTTAAATTTCATTTCAAAAGGAAATTCAAGTATTTCTTGGATTGAATATGCTACGGGTGAAGTAAAGTGGGGAGTAACATACTAAAAATGACATTACAGTGCTTTTCAAGAAATGAAAAACATTTTTTTACATGCAAAGTAATAAATACAACTTAAAGGACATGATGAAGAACGCAGAAGCTAAAGTAATCTTTGAAACACTTCATTGTGAAAATTGTTCATTTACATGTTTAGCGAATGTATTACGAAGATATATCATGGTCATGAAACCAAAAGGAAGTGAGTTTGTTCTGACTGTTGTCTACAATGGATTTATATCACCTTCACGCGTAGTTCGTAATATTTCAAGAAGAAACGATTTTTCCCGGACATTTTCCTGTGCAGGTTAAGATGTCATTTGGAAATATTAAATAAGTTTAATGTAGTTGTTTATTCAGTGACGTGGAGGCGCAATGGCCCAGTGGTTAGGGCAGCGGACTCGTGGTCATAGGATCGCGATTTCAATTATTCAGTGACAGTAAACCATTTTTTGTGCTTCTGCATTACAGGGAATACGCATGAGATGGTTTTATGAAAGTGAATCAATTTTTGTGTGACGGAATTGGTGTTGACCGTTTGGCATATATGCTTGACAAGAATTGAATTCTGCTTGAATTGCACCTGTCTGTAGCAGCAGGCAGAATACTCTATGATGCATGTGGTAGCAATGAAAGTATGCTGTAAAATAAACTGCTGTAATAGTGATTGTACCATGCTGTAGCGGTATACAAACGTAGTAGCAATCATTCTGGAAGTTTAAATTGATGGTAACTTTGACAAAGCAATATAATAGAAATGGAAATATTTGGGAACCAAGCCATTGGAATGAAGATTGAATATTTCAGTCTGCTTACGTACTGAAATTAGTTCGTGCAATCAGACGAGATATATTATATTTAATTAGAAAATTACATGAGAAATACATGTCCAGTGTTACGTTTTCTAGCGAATAACTGTAGCTCAGAAATGCAGAAGCTTGCAGATTTTTCATGTTAACAATTCACCAAATTTAACTTCGGAAAGAACTGGTGTTATTTACTGTGTCCTTAATCAAATCAGCATAAAACAGATTCTCAAGGCGAAAGTCTATGTTAGGAAATGTTACTTCAAACCACAATATTGTTTTTTGAATAAAGCCTTATGAATTGTATAAAGAGGTACTTATACCACAAGAAATATGGAAGCATGTACTATATGTCCTACGACTTAAGCGATATCAACATTGACTCAATTATTTTCAACTCGATGTGTGTAAGCTAGATATTAATATATTAATATTAAGATTATACCTTAAAGGCGAGAAGATGGTAGAATCGTTACCATGCCAGAGAAAATGCATAGTGGCAGTTCTTCCGAACTTATATTCTGAGTTAAAATTATCCCTAGCTTTTAAACACCTTTTCCAGTTCGAGCACTGGAGTGATGCAAACGAATACTACCCTCCCACAAAATTGCTGGCCTCGTGACAATAGAAGAAATGATTATATACTTTAATCAAAAATTGATGACAGAGCAGAAGTATTGATCACTGGCAACATATTACTTGAGAAGTTGCCACGAAATATACTTATTTTTTATTGTTATTCATATTGTGATTTTCTACTTCATTTTAAAGACTTAGGACTATTATCAAAGACATCTGAGTAACGAATATATTTTGTTTATAAATATCGAACGTAGGATCATAAATTAGGCATTTTGCTAAGTGTTATTTGAAAGTGGATTGACTACTATTCCGTTTAGAGACTTCACTTCCTCTAGCGAATTTGGCGGTGGGTAAATAAGATTTGTTACGTCCTCAAAAACAATTATCTTTTGTAAATGAAGTGAACCTTCTAAGTCGGGAATACTTTTAGCTAGTTTTTCCTTTTTTTTTTCTTTCAGAAATTATTTTAACGATAATGCACTAACAGTTTTTTTTTTATTAATCGTGACATCAGACATAATTTAAGAGGAGCGGGCACTATCTGTTAAGTATTTATCCTTTTGGAGAAGATCAGTAGCGTAATTAAAGTGAAAGAGCTCCGAGCATAAATTGAAAGTGTATCGTAGTATCTGGTGGCTGTAGCTCATACCTGATTATAAATCTCATTAAAATATTGGGGGAAAAAAAACAACTATCGGTTTTTCAGAAAATAGATTACTTTCTGAGATCTGGCGTGTCTTTTGAATCTGATTTAAATTTTAATTTTATCTCCATCAAGTAGAAAAGAATAGATTATCAGTAATATGTTTTTGAACAGCCTTTATTTTTTTATTAATTTCTTTTCATTTCTGAATCAAACATTTGGTTTTAATTTTTACTCATTACACACATATACTTTCACTGACAATTCCGAATGAAAAAAGATTAATATAAATTGATGTATTTTTAATTTTAAAAGAGCAATTTCAAAGAAGCAATTCTGGGTATTTTCCAACATTTAAAGATCATAAAATTCCATTTTCACCCCTTCACCACCATTCAGTCATTAAAACACTTGAATGTTCTTGTAAGTAGCGTGACTGGCTGATTGAAAATGTAATGCAAAACTGCATAGACAATCCTCATATTTTTGCAGTTTTAATTCTTAGAAGGTAGCATTATCAAATTCACTGTGCATTCTCATTTAGATGAATTGATAATATATTAATAATTTATAGAAATAATGAATATCTTTGACATAAAAGTTCATGTAGCAGTGTATTTTAAATTTGCTATTAGCTACAATTGAATTAATCGATAACAATGGTTAATATTCATTGTTATACTGTCGTAATGTTTCATCTTCCCGTATGGATATTATAATCAGTGATTCTCTGCCGTATGACTTCCGGTTTTCTGCTAACAATCTTGCTTTCAATGTTTCCTTCTATCTATCTATCTAACATACGTCATATATATATATATATATATATATATATATATATATA
>NC_068988.1:36185704-36187356 GCF_001194135.2 Octopus bimaculoides
TATATATATTTGCACGTAGGCATTTCTCACTCTCTCTTTCTCCATTTCTCCATTTCTCTCTTTCTTTATCCTACTATCCCACTCCCCTATCTCTGTGGTAATGTATGTGTCTGAGTTGTGAGTGGGAAATACAAGTTAGTATTTATGCATATCTAGTTACATACATGTCTGGAATACATTTTATCTATTTAATGCGGGGCAACTAGTATTTTCCAAACAAGGATTGTCTAAATGAGAAATAGGAGACAAAGAATTATTCAGGTTTGTATCGTTAGGAAAGACTACTTCATACAATCATACTAACGCGTATATCCTATCTTTAAGATACTGAAGAGAACAATTCTGAACAAGGAGGCCTGTAAGAAAATACCTTACACTTGTAATTAATAACGTTTTATTTTCAGCCATAATATACCCAGGACAATAACTTCAATTGCATCCATATAAATTTGAAGCTCTAATTTGAAATATGAAGCAAAGCTGTCTACTTATCTATCAGCATTGAAGGCCATTGTATAAGTCATTTCGACAGAGTTTATAAACATTACTTTAGTTATGTGTCTCCCAGTAATTATCTCAGTTTTGATGGCGTTGACCTATGACTGAAGCTATTCTCTTTGTGACCATCCAGGCTGTTAGGTAGCACACATACATCCGTACATAAATACATCCGTACATAAATACATCCGTACATAAATACATGTATAGATGCATGGCTGAGTAAAAAGTAAACCACGTTTTGAAACATGAAATTCATCACAGTATATTTCAACAATGCAGAAATTTTATTCATCAAAGTAAGTACCATTACAATCAACATATTTTTACAAACGAGTTACAAGTTTTTTTGTTTTTTTTTGCGCAGGTCTAATACATACATACGTACACATGTATTTGTTTCTAACAACACTATTACTGACCTGTCCAACCATCCTAATTCCTTTCTCTACCCCATTATCTAGACTCCACCACTACAGTTGACATTCCTTAATTCTTTATATCTCTCTCTCCATAACCTCCTCCCCCATTCCTTCTATCTCTCTACACTCTCATATCTTTCTTCTTCACCATTATCCCATTCCTACCTTCTTATCAAATTCACTGACCATTCTGGTTCACTTCCCCCTATCTCTATCTCTGTATTCCTTTTATTTTCTTCCTCCTTCTTCTTCCACTTCTCCCTACCTTCCTTTTTCCTCTTCTTTATTCCTCACTTCCTGTCTTCGACATGACCTTATTAATACATTCCCTGCTTTTAGGTCACTTTAAACAGAACCCTTGATTCAATAACACTGTCTATAAACTCTGCATGTGGAATGACCAATTTCAAAGACAATTAGACTTTACTCATAGGGTATCGGAATCTGAATAATGGACTTACAAAGCCAACGACCACTCTTAAAAACAATTAGACTTTACTCACAAGGCACTGGAAGCTTATATGTATGCCATTCTGCCTAAACAATATATTTACAAATACAATATCCCTACATTCACTCTATATTTCCTATCTTAACTAAACTATCTATTGATTAATCATCCTCTCAAACTGTCTCCAATGAAGGGATATAATAAATATCCAGGAAACAGCTGTAAGACATTCGATTTATAAATGTTTTTTTAATCTCATGACGAAAAGTATATCCTATATA
>NC_068988.1:36187368-36188222 GCF_001194135.2 Octopus bimaculoides
ATATATATATATATATATATATATATAGTGGGGTGTACTCCATTTCGAATAATGCCATAGCTTTTTGATCTTCAAGCTTTTTTGTACAGATGTGGAGGGATAGGACATTTTTGCAGTGGGTGTTACAATATCATTTTGGCGAACCTGAATTCGAAGTTTTCTCAACCACCTTGCATTCGTTTCCTCAAGTTGCCCATCAAGTATACTTGCAGTTAACACCTTCTTGTGTGTATGCTTTCTCCGAAAACTTCTAAGACCTGCCTTACTTAGACAGACACACTAACACTAATTTTATGTGCAATACATGCTGTGCGACAACACACTCAAGCAAATTCTCATGAAGATTATTACGAATGACTTTCTAGAGCTACTCAAGCTCAATGCGGTTTTACAGAAAATTCCTCTTCCCGTAATTATTTCTTTCCTCGACAAATTTTTCCCTCCATTTTCTAAAGTTTTGAATTTCTATTGTGCATCCGTGATGTCGTCCTTAAAACTTACTAGAATTTGTGCTTCGACATTTTAACATATGCTAAACTAACATACAGAAATAGATTAGGGATTCTATTACATCGTAGTCGTACATATATACATACATACATGCATGCATACGTACATACATCGTAACCCAATAAGATCACTAATTATTGAATCCTAAACAAGCAAGTCTGACCACATCAACACAAAAGCCACACCTCTTTACCTCCTCCCCTCTTCAGCCTTTTCATAGATAAAAGGCCAAGAAATCTAACTTTAAACCACTCTTTGATAAATCTGAAAACAGACGAAAGTGCTAATAGGGTAAATAAAAATACATGTAATCATCTAACATTCTGACTACCTTATTACTCTCT
>NC_068988.1:36189216-36190930 GCF_001194135.2 Octopus bimaculoides
AGAGAGAGAGAGAGAGAGAGAGAGAGAGAGAGAGAGAGAGAGAGAGAGAGAGAGAGACAGAGAGAGAGAAAGAAAGAAAAAGCGAGGGAGAGAAAGAGGGTGACAAATAAATTTAGGGCGAGTTGAAGATGTTTTATTAAATGTAGTAGTGTCAATGAGGCGGTGGGCGTAATAATAAGGGCGAGAGAAAGAGTCGTGATATGACAGAAACAGTGAGATGATGTACAACTTTGTTTAACTATGCCTATTTGACATAAATTCCTGTGGCCAACATACTGAAAACTGAACCAACATATTGAACTATCATTTTTTTCTATTTTTTGCTTTCTTTAATACACACACACACACACAGACATATATATATATATACTTATACGCGCACACACACGCACATATACATAAAACACTTTAATTGAAATAAAGTTTCCACAAAATTAAAGATCTAATATAATTTTCTAATCAAGGCACAAGACCCGAAATTTTGTGGGAGGGGGACCAGTCGGTGAGATCGACTCCAGTACGTAATTGGTATTTAATTTATCGACCCCGAAAGGATGAAAGTCAAAGTCGACCTCGGCGGGATTTGAACTCAGAATGTAAAGACAGTCGAAATGATGCTATGCATTTCGACTGGTGTGCCAACGTTTCTGAGTGTGTCAGTGTGTCATACCTCTTCAACTTTACTCCTGGAGGCTGTAGCCCAATGTGACATATCATTTTGAAATCAGGCTGACTCCGAGAGTAAATTAAAAACTTTCCGGACCCACAATCCTGAAATTTGAGATTCCTAAGCTTTCATTCTTGATTGTTTCGGTAATTTTTTACGTGATGTTTTGCGACAAAGTTTTTGTACGATAACAATTTTTATAATCTAAAGGCCAACTCAAAATTTTGGATTCCTATGTTTGCATTACTGCGATTGTTTTCGCCGATTTTTTACATGATCTTTTTACGACGAATGGGGGAAGCAATTGCAACAAATTCTCCTAAATAAGTCAGGGATCTGCTTGCAGATCTTCCCATTTGGGGTTAGTTGCTTAAAAGCTTAAAAGACGCCCAATAGCGCGGCTTTTAAGCTAGTATATACATATACACACTTATAGTAATATGAATATGATATGCATACGGATAATGTGTGGGTATCTATACATGTCCATAGATATCGATGTATGTATGTGTGTGTGTGTGTGTGTGTGTGTGTGTGTATGTGTGTGTGTGTGTGTGTGTGTGTGTGTGTGTGTGTGTGTGTGTGTGTGTGTGTGTGTAGATTTGTGTATTTTCCCCTTGCTTACAATTAACATGGAAAACATTGATAAACAGTTACTAGGGAAGGAAAAAAATCACAGAAGTAAAAAGGCCGTAACACCTTGTTTTTAAAGGTAGAAACTCCGGATTTATGTGAAATATTTTGTATAATATATATCAATAAATAAATGGAGTCAAACGCAGGTGTTATTCAAATTCTTTTATTTCCGACACATTAATAATTGGTATTATTAATAGCGTTCAGTTCATCACTATACATATCCATTATATTCTGTTCAAATGTCTTATTGACGAGTTTTATTTCTTCATTTCCCTGAAGAGAAGATTATATTGTTTTACACCATTTTATTCCTTTGGAATAGGAACAACGATATCTTCGAAACATATGTCGACATAAGAGAATTTGGATGACACCTGCGTTTAACTCCATTTAGTTATGGATATATAT
>NC_068988.1:36191415-36192507 GCF_001194135.2 Octopus bimaculoides
TGAATGTATGTATATATACATATACACGCACACTTATATACTTATATGCATGCATACAACACACATCTGGAAAATGCGTATATCTTTAAGTCTTTATACAGATATTTATGAGCGTGATTATGAGTATTGTTTTTCATGGGTAAGTATCGAAGCAAAACAATGCTAATATCTGTAAAAGCATATAAAATGTAAAACAACCTACCGAGTGAGTTATGCACTTCATTTCGAATGGTACATCGTATTCTGAGTGCTATGTTTTGCCATAGCCATTTTATATGAAAGCTACAAAATTTAAGGAAGAGGCCTTGGCAATTTTCAACTTATTTCAAACTCTACATTTTTGAAGAAGGAAAAATATATGAGTTGGTACCATTTCAGGAATCCATCAGTCAACGTTTGTGGCTTAACCTTCCGAGTTCTTTTACAGGGCTTAAAAAACTGAAGGACTTCTGCAATAAATATAAGAATCTGAGATGGGAATATGTTGAAGAAGATCGTAATTAACTGATCCTCCTGTATTTTCTTTTACCCAAAGCCAGGAACTTATAAGCAATCCTTTGTACATAGTGAGGATAATCTAATAATGAGTAGTCCATACGTCGAGAAGAAGAGGGGAACGTTTCCTTGAGCAAGTCATAAATGAACCTGGCAAAAGTGGAAATTACGATGACATACAAACAAGTGGAAAATAAAGAACACAACAGAAATGATTAAAAAATCTCTGTGAAGAGCTTACGATTATAATGTTGATGTTCATATATAAGAAGGCATAGAGGGGACGAGTTGACAGAATCGGGATCTTTTTTAAAACGGGGGCCACATTTTTCATTAACGAAACACTTTGAAACTGGGAACACTGGTAGAATGTGTCATATAAAACATCTTTTTCTCTTAGTCTTCTTAAAAAAGAAAAGAAATCCATAAGTTATTCCATGTTAAAGTTGTCGTATTTCTGTAATTTCAACCAATCACTGACGTCCATTCAGCCGATATACATTAAGTGCCGACTACATAAACAAACGATTCTGAAACAATTAACCCTAACCCTAACCCTAACCCTAGGGTTAGGGTTAGGGTTAAAGCAAATTTAAA